>NC_092119.1:1432864-1719994 GCF_045679555.1 Salvelinus alpinus
TTTAGTGAGTCCTCCAGATCAGAGGCCGTAGGGATGACCAGGGATGTTCTCTGTTTAGTGAGTCCTCCAGATCAGAGGCCGTAGGGATGACCAGGGATGTTCTCTGTTTAGTAAGTCCTCCAGATCAGAGGCAGTAGGGATGACCAGGGATGTTCTCTGTTTAGTGAGTCCTCCAGATCAGAGGCAGTAGGGATGACCAGGGATGTTCTCTGTTTAGTGAGTCCTCCAGATCAGAGGCAGTAGGGATGACCAGGGATGTTCTCTGTTTAGTGAGTCCTCCAGATCAGAGGCAGTAGGGATGACCAGGGATGTTCTCTGTTTAGTGAGTCCTCCAGATCAGAGGCAGTAGGGATGACCAGGGATGTTCTCTGTTTAGTGAGTCCTCCAGATCAGAGGCAGTAGGGATGACCAGGGATGTTCTCTGTTTAGTGAGTCCTCCAGATCAGAGGCAGTAGGGATGACCAGGGATGTTCTCTGTTTAGTGAGTCTGCCAGATCAGAGGCAGTAGGGATGACCAGGGATGTTCTCTGTTTAGTGAGTCCTCCAGATCAGAGGCAGTAGGGAGGACCAGGGATGTTCTCTGTTTAGTGAGTCCTCCAGATCAGAGGCAGTAGGGATGACCAGGGATGTTCTCTGTTTAGTGAGTCCTCCAGATCAGAGGCAGTAGGGATGACCAGGGATGTTCTCTGTTTAGTGAGTCCTCCAGATCAGAGGCAGTAGGGAGGACCAGGGATGTTCTCTGTTTAGTGAGTCCTCCAGATCAGAGGCAGTAGGGATGACCAGGGATGTTCTCTGTTTAGTGAGTCCTCCAGATCAGAGGCAGTAGGGAGGACCAGGGATGTTCTCTGTTTAGTGAGTCCTCCAGATCAGAGGCAGTAGGGATGACCAGGGATGTTCTCTGTTTAGTGAGTCCTCCAGATCAGAGGCAGTAGGGATGACCAGGGATGTTCTCTGTTTAGTGAGTCCTCCAGATCAGAGGCAGTAGGGATGACCAGGGATGTTCTCTGTTTAGTGAGTCCTCCAGATCAGAGGCAGTAGGGAGGACCAGGGATGTTCTCTGTTTAGTGAGTCCTCCAGATCAGAAGCAGTAGGGAGGACCAGGGATGTTCTCTGTTTAGTGAGTCCTCCAGATCAGAGGCAGTAGGGAGGACCAGGGATGTTCTCTGTTTAGTGAGTCCTCCAGATCAGAGGCAGTAGGGATGACCAGGGATGTTCTCTGTTTAGTGAGTCCTCCAGATCAGAGGCAGTAGGGATGACCAGGAATGTTCTCTGTTTAGTGAGTCCTCCAGATCAGAGGCAGTAGGGAGGACCAGGGATGTTCTCTGTTTAGTGAGTCCTCCAGATCAGAGGCAGTAGGGATGACCAGGGATGTTCTCTGTTTAGTGAGTCCTCCAGATCAGAGGCAGTAGGGATGACCAGGGATGTTCTCTGTTTAGTGAGTCCTCCAGATCAGAGGCAGTAGGGAGGACCAGGGATGTTCTCTGTTTAGTGAGTCCTCCAGATCAGAGGCAGTAGGGAGGACCAGGGATGTTCTCTGTTTAGTGAGTCCTCCAGATCAGAGGCAGTATGGAGGACCAGGAATGTTCTCTGTTTAGTGAGTCCTCCAGATCAGAGGCAGTAGGGAGGACCAGGAATGTTCTCTGTTTAGTGAGTCCTCCAGATCAGAGGCAGTAGGGAGGACCAGGAATGTTCTCTGTTTAGTGAGTCCTCCAGATCAGAGGCAGTAGGGAGGACCAGGGATGTTCTCTGTTTAGTGAGTCCTCCAGATCAGAGGCAGTAGGGAGGACCAGGAATGTTCTCTGTTTAGTGAGTCCTCCAGATCAGAGGCAGTAGGGAGGACCAGGGATGTTCTCTGTTTAGTGAGTCCTCCAGATCAGAGGCAGTAGGGAGGACCAGGAATGTTCTCTGTTTAGTGAGTCCTCCAGATCAGAGGCAGTAGGGAGGACCAGGAATGTTCTCTGTTTAGTGAGTCCTCCAGATCAGAGGCAGTAGGGAGGACCAGGAATGTTCTCTGTTTAGTGAGTCCTCCAGATCAGAGGCAGTAGGGAGGACCAGGAATGTTCTCTGTTTAGTGAGTCCTCCAGATCAGAGGCAGTAGGGAGGACCAGGAATGTTCTCTGTTTAGTGAGTCCTCCAGATCAGAGGCAGTAGGGAGGACCAGGAATGTTCTCTGTTTAGTGAGTCCTCCAGATCAGAGGCAGTAGGGAGGACCAGGGATGTTCTCTGTTTAGTGAGTCCTCCAGATCAGAGGCAGTAGGGAGGACCAGGAATGTTCTCTGTTTAGTGAGTCCTCCAGATCAGAGGCAGTAGGGAGGACCAGGGATGTTCTCTGTTTAGTGAGTCCTCCAGATCAGAGGCAGTAGGGAGGACCAGGAATGTTCTCTGTTTAGTGAGTCCTCCAGATCAGAGGCAGTAGGGAGGACCAGGAATGTTCTCTGTTTAGTGAGTCCTCCAGATCAGAGGCAGTAGGGAGGACCAGGAATGTTCTCTGTTTAGTGAGTCCTCCAGATCAGAGGCAGTAGGGAGGACCAGGGATGTTCTCTGTTTAGTGAGTCCTCCAGATCAGAGGCAGTAGGGAGGACCAGGAATGTTCTCTGTTTAGTGAGTCCTCCAGATCAGAGGCAGTAGGGAGGACCAGGGATGTTCTCTGTTTAGTGAGTCCTCCAGATCAGAGGCAGTAGGGATGACCAGGGATGTTCTCTGTTTAGTGAGTCCTCCAGATCAGAGGCAGTAGGGATGACCAGGGATGTTCTCTGTTTAGTGAGTCCTCCAGATCAGAGGCAGTAGGGAGGACCAGGGATGTTCTCTGTTTAGTGAGTCCTCCAGATCAGAAGCAGTAGGGAGGACCAGGGATGTTCTCTGTTTAGTGAGTCCTCCAGATCAGAGGCAGTAGGGAGGACCAGGGATGTTCTCTGTTTAGTGAGTCCTCCAGATCAGAGGCAGTAGGGATGACCAGGGATGTTCTCTGTTTAGTGAGTCCTCCAGATCAGAGGCAGTAGGGATGACCAGGGATGTTCTCTGTTTAGTGAGTCCTCCAGATCAGAGGCAGTAGGGAGGACCAGGGATGTTCTCTGTTTAGTGAGTCCTCCAGATCAGAGGCAGTAGGGATGACCAGGGATGTTCTCTGTTTAGTGAGTCCTCCAGATCAGAGGCAGTAGGGATGACCAGGGATGTTCTCTGTTTAGTGAGTCCTCCAGATCAGAGGCAGTAGGGAGGACCAGGGATGTTCTCTGTTTAGTGAGTCCTCCAGATCAGAGGCAGTAGGGAGGACCAGGGATGTTCTCTGTTTAGTGAGTCCTCCAGATCAGAGGCAGTAGGGAGGACCAGGAATGTTCTCTGTTTAGTGAGTCCTCCAGATCAGAGGCAGTAGGGAGGACCAGGAATGTTCTCTGTTTAGTGAGTCCTCCAGATCAGAGGCAGTAGGGAGGACCAGGAATGTTCTCTGTTTAGTGAGTCCTCCAGATCAGAGGCAGTAGGGAGGACCAGGAATGTTCTCTGTTTAGTGAGTCCTCCAGATCAGAGGCAGTAGGGAGGACCAGGAATGTTCTCTGTTTAGTGAGTCCTCCAGATCAGAGGCAGTAGGGAGGACCAGGGATGTTCTCTGTTTAGTGAGTCCTCCAGATCAGAGGCAGTAGGGAGGACCAGGAATGTTCTCTGTTTAGTGAGTCCTCCAGATCAGAGGCAGTAGGGAGGACCAGGGATGTTCTCTGTTTAGTGAGTCCTCCAGATCAGAGGCAGTAGGGAGGACCAGGAATGTTCTCTGTTTAGTGAGTCCTCCAGATCAGAGGCAGTAGGGAGGACCAGGAATGTTCTCTGTTTAGTGAGTCCTCCAGATCAGAGGCAGTAGGGAGGACCAGGAATGTTCTCTGTTTAGTGAGTCCTCCAGATCAGAGGCAGTAGGGAGGACCAGGGATGTTCTCTGTTTAGTGAGTCCTCCAGATCAGAGGCAGTAGGGAGGACCAGGAATGTTCTCTGTTTAGTGAGTCCTCCAGATCAGAGGCAGTAGGGAGGACCAGGAATGTTCTCTGTTTAGTGAGTCCTCCAGATCAAAGGCAGTAGGGAGGACCAGGGATGTTCTCTGTTTAGTGAGTCCTCCAGATCAGAGGCAGTAGGGAGGACCAGGAATGTTCTCTGTTTAGTGAGTACTCCAGATCAGAGGCAGTAGGGAGGACCAGGAATGTTCTCTGTTTAGTGAGTCCTCCAGATCAGAGGCAGTAGGGAGGACCAGGACTGTTCTCTGTTTAGTGAGTCCTCCAGATCAGAGGCAGTAGGGAGGACCAGGAATGTTCTCTGTTTAGTGAGTCATCCAGATCAGAGGCAGTAGGGAGGACCAGGGATGTTCTCTGTTTAGTGAGTCCTCCAGATCAGAGGCAGTAGGGAGGACCAGGAATGTTCTCTGTTTAGTGAGTCCTCCAGATCAGAGGCAGTAGGGAGGACCAGGAATGTTCTCTGTTTAGTGAGTCCTCCAGATCAGAGGCAGTAGGGAGGACCAGGGATGTTCTCTGTTTAGTGAGTCCTCCAGATCAGAGGCAGTAGGGAGGACCAGGAATGTTCTCTGTTTAGTGAGTCCTCCAGATCAGAGGCAGTAGGGAGGACCAGGGATGTTCTCTGTTTAGTGAGTCCTCCAGATCAGAGGCAGTAGGGAGGACCAGGGATGTTCTCTGTTTAGTGAGTCCTCCAGATCAGAGGCAGTAGGGAGGACCAGGAATGTTCTCTGTTTAGTGAGTCCTCCAGATCAGAGGCAGTAGGGAGGACCAGGAATGTTCTCTGTTTAGTGAGTCCTCCAGATCAGAGGCAGTAGGGAGGACCAGGGATGTTCTCTGTTTAGTGAGTCCTCCAGATCAGAGGCAGTAGGGAGGACCAGGGATGTTCTCTGTTTAGTGAGTCCTCCAGATCAGAGGCAGTAGGGAGGACCAGGGATGTTCTCTGTTTAGTGAGTCCTCCAGATCAGAGGCAGTAGGGAGGACCAGGAATGTTCTCTGTTTAGTGAGTCCTCCAGATCAGAGGCAGTAGGGAGGACCAGGAATGTTCTCTGTTTAGTGAGTCCTCCAGATCAGAGGCAGTAGGGAGGACCAGGGATGTTCTCTGTTTAGTGAGTCCTCCAGATCAGAGGCAGTAGGGAGGACCAGGAATGTTCTCTGTTTAGTGAGTCCTCCAGATCAGAGGCAGTAGGGAGGACCAGGAATGTTCTCTGTTTAGTGAGTCCTCCAGATCAGAGGCAGTAGGGAGGACCAGGGATGTTCTCTGTTTAGTGAGTCCTCCAGATCAGAGGCAGTAGGGAGGACCAGGAATGTTCTCTGTTTAGTGAGTCCTCCAGATCAGAGGCAGTAGGGAGGACCAGGGATGTTCTCTGTTTAGTGAGTCCTCCAGATCAGAGGCAGTAGGGAGGACCAGGGATGTTCTCTGTTTAGTGAGTCCTCCAGATCAGAGGCAGTAGGGAGGACCAGGGATGTTCTCTGTTTAGTGAGTCCTCCAGATCAGAGGCAGTAGGGAGGACCAGGAATGTTCTCTGTTTAGTGAGTCCTCCAGATCAGAGGCAGTAGGGAGGACCAGGGATGTTCTCTGTTTAGTGAGTCCTCCAGATCAGAGGCAGTAGGGAGGACCAGGAATGTTCTCTGTTTAGTGAGTCCTCCAGATCAGAGGCAGTAGGGATGACCAGGGATGTTCTCTGTTTAGTGAGTCCTCCAGATCAGAGGCAGTAGGGAGGACCAGGAATGTTCTCTGTTTAGTGAGTCCTCCAGATCAGAGGCAGTAGGGAGGACCAGGAATGTTCTCTGTTTAGTGAGTCCTCCAGATCAGAGGCAGTAGGGAGGACCAGGGATGTTCTCTGTTTAGTGAGTCCTCCAGATCAGAGGCAGTAGGGAGGACCAGGAATGTTCTCTGTTTAGTGAGTCCTCCAGATCAGAGGCAGTAGGGAGGACCAGGAATGTTCTCTGTTTAGTGAGTCCTCCAGATCAGAGGCAGTAGGGAGGACCAGGGATGTTCTCTGTTTAGTGAGTCCTCCAGATCAGAGGCAGTAGGGAGGACCAGGGATGTTCTCTGTTTAGTGAGTCCTCCAGATCAGAGGCAGTAGGGAGGACCAGGGATGTTCTCTGTTTAGTGAGTCCTCCAGATCAGAGGCAGTAGGGAGGACCAGGAATGTTCTCTGTTTAGTGAGTCCTCCAGATCAGAGGCAGTAGGGAGGACCAGGGATGTTCTCTGTTTAGTGAGTCCTCCAGATCAGAGGCAGTAGGGAGGACCAGGAATGTTCTCTGTTTAGTGAGTCCTCCAGATCAGAGGCAGTAGGGAGGACCAGGAATGTTCTCTGTTTAGTGAGTCCTCCAGATCAGAGGCAGTAGGGAGGACCAGGGATGTTCTCTGTTTAGTGAGTCCTCCAGATCAGAGGCAGTAGGGAGGACCAGGAATGTTCTCTGTTTAGTGAGTCCTCCAGATCAGAGGCAGTAGGGAGGACCAGGAATGTTCTCTGTTTAGTGAGTCCTCCAGATCAGAGGCAGTAGGGAGGACCAGGAATGTTCTCTGTTTAGTGAGTCCTCCAGATCAGAGGCAGTAGGGAGGACCAGGGATGTTCTCTGTTTAGTGAGTCCTCCAGATCAGAGGCAGTAGGGAGGACCAGGAATGTTCTCTGTTTAGTGAGTCCTCCAGATCAGAGGCAGTAGGGAGGACCAGGAATGTTCTCTGTTTAGTGAGTCCTCCAGATCAGAGGCAGTAGGGAGGACCAGGGATGTTCTCTGTTTAGTGAGTCCTCCAGATCAGAGGCAGTAGGGAGGACCAGGAATGTTCTCTGTTTAGTGAGTCCTCCAGATCAGAGGCAGTAGGGAGGACCAGGAATGTTCTCTGTTTAGTGAGTCCTCCAGATCAGAGGCAGTAGGGAGGACCAGGGATGTTCTCTGTTTAGTGAGTCCTCCAGATCAGAGGCAGTAGGGAGGACCAGGGATGTTCTCTGTTTAGTGAGTCCTCCAGATCAGAGGCAGTAGGGAGGACCAGGGATGTTCTCTGTTTAGTGAGTCCTCCAGATCAGAGGCAGTAGGGAGGACCAGGAATGTTCTCTGTTTAGTGAGTCCTCCAGATCAGAGGCAGTAGGGAGGACCAGGGATGTTCTCTGTTTAGTGAGTCCTCCAGATCAGAGGCAGTAGGGAGGACCAGGAATGTTCTCTGTTTAGTGAGTCCTCCAGATCAGAGGCAGTAGGGAGGACCAGGGATGTTCTCTGTTTAGTGAGTCCTCCAGATCAGAGGCAGTAGGGAGGACCAGGAATGTTCTCTGTTTAGTGAGTCCTCCAGATCAGAGGCAGTAGGGAGGACCAGGGATGTTCTCTGTTTAGTGAGTCCTCCAGATCAGAGGCAGTAGGGAGGACCAGGAATGTTCTCTGTTTAGTGAGTCCTCCAGATCAGAGGCAGTAGGGATGACCAGGGATGTTCTCTGTTTAGTGAGTCCTCCAGATCAGAGGCAGTAGGGAGGACCAGGAATGTTCTCTTGATAAGTGTAGTGAGTTAGACCATTTTCCAGATCCAGCTAGGCAGTAGGGAGGTACCAGGAATGTTCCACCCACACAGATTGTTCTATCTATTCATCAGAAAACACAGCGTTCTTCAGGAGGCTGAAGACATTTCAGCGTTGTCATCTGAAGCACTGATAAACTTCGACAGGTGCACAATACGAGAGCATCCTAATTGGACTGATGTCACTAACAAGGCACGTTCAGCTGCTCCATTACGCAGCCGTACGGCTCTCCAGAGGGTAGCGAGGTTGGCAGAATGCATCATCCGGGGTAAGCTACCTGCCCTCCAGGACAACTACATCGTCCGATGTCACATTGGACGGGTTGATCATCAAGGATTCAACAACCATCTCTCAAGCCACTAGCCTAATCACACCACTATCATCCAGAAGTTGAGGTTAGTACAGGTGCATCCATTCATGTACTTAGAGACTGAAAAATAGCTGCTATCTCAAGGCCATCAGACTGTTAATATAGTCATTACTAACATGTAACAGCCGCAGACAACACAAACAGGAGACAGTCTTTACAGAAACACTTAAACATGGAGACAGTCTTTACAGAAACTACGTAAACAGGTAGCACCAGCCACTTTACAGACAACACAAACTAGGAGACAGTCTTTACAGAAACACAAACAGGAGACAGTCTCTTACAGAAACACAAACAGGAGACAGTACTTTACAGAAACTACAAACAGCGAGACAGACTTTACAGTAATACACAAACCAGGAGACAGTCTTTACACGAAACACACAACAGGAGTACAGTACTTTACAGAAACACAACACAGGAGACAGTCTTTACAGAAACACAAACAGGAGACAGTCTTTACAGAAACACAAACAGGAGACAGACTTTACAGAAACACAAACAGGAGACATTCCTGAGGACCAGGAATGTTCTCTGTTTAGTGAGTCCTCCAGATCAGAGGCAGTAGGGAGGACCAGGGATGTTCTCTGTTTAGTGAGTCCTCCAGATCAGATGCAGTAGGGAGGACCAGGAATGTTCTCTGTTTAGTGAGTCCTCCAGATCAGAGGCAGTAGGGAGGACCAGGAATGTTCTCTGTTTAGTGAGTCTTCCAGATCAGAGGCAGTAGGGAGGACCAGGGATGTTCTCTGTTTAGTGAGTCCTCCAGATCAGAGGCAGTAGGGAGGACCAGGAATGTTCTCTGTTTAGTGAGTCCTCCAGATCAGAGGCAGTAGGGAGGACCAGGGATGTTCTCTGTTTAGTGAGTCCTCCAGATCAGAGGCAGTAGGGAGGACCAGGAATGTTCTCTGTTTAGTGAGTCCTCCAGATCAGAGGCAGTAGGGATGACCAGGGATGTTCTCTGTTTAGTGAGTCCTCCAGATCAGAGGCAGTAGGGAGGACCAGGAATGTTCTCTGTTTAGTGAGTCCTCCAGATCAGAGGCAGTAGGGAGGACCAGGAATGTTCTCTGTTTAGTGAGTCCTCCAGATCAGAGGCAGTAGGGAGGACCAGGGATGTTCTCTGTTTAGTGAGTCCTCCAGATCAGAGGCAGTAGGGAGGACCAGGAATGTTCTCTGTTTAGTGAGTCCTCCAGATCAGAGGCAGTAGGGAGGACCAGGAATGTTCTCTGTTTAGTGAGTCCTCCAGATCAGAGGCAGTAGGGAGGACCAGGGATGTTCTCTGTTTAGTGAGTCCTCCAGATCAGAGGCAGTAGGGAGGACCAGGGATGTTCTCTGTTTAGTGAGTCCTCCAGATCAGAGGCAGTAGGGAGGACCAGGAATGTTCTCTGTTTAGTGTGAATTAGGCAATTTTCCTGTCCTGCTAAGCATTCCAAATGTAACAAGTACTTTTGGGTTTCAGGGGAGTAAAAAGTAGATTATTTTCTTTAGGAATGTAGTGAAGTAAAAGTTGTGAAAAATATAAATAGTAAAGTACATATACCCCCAGAAAAACGACTTAAGAAGTACTTTACAGTATTTTTACTTAAGTACTTTACACCACTGTATACTAGGGATACCTCCATGACAGTCAGACAGTCAGAGAAACACCCACCAATTGTTCTATCTATTCATCAGAAAAACAGCGTTTTAAGGGAAACATTAGCTTTTATCTGAAGCTGATAAAGAAGGGAAATACAACATCTAATTGGACTGATGTACTAACAAGGCAGTTCAGCGTCCATTACGCAGCTCGTCTCCTGCTTCAGTGATCTCCTGTACTTCAACAACACATGTCCTCACATTGGACGGGTTGATTAGGATTCAAACCTTCTCTCACACAGCCTAATACACACTCTCAGAGTTGGTTTACCCCATTCATGTACTTGGTAATGTGCCTGGATAATAATATATCATTATAATGTAAACGCAGAAACACAAACAGGAGACAGTCTTTACAGAAACACAAACAGGAGACAGTCTTTACAGAAACACAAACAGGAGACAGACTTTACAGAAACACAAACAGGAGACAGTCTTTACAGAAACACAAACAGGAGACAGTCTTTACAGAAACACAAACAGGAGACAGTCTTTACAGAAACACAAACAGGAGACAGTCTTTACAGAAACACAAACAGGAGACAGTCTTTACAGAAACACAAACAGGAGACAGTCTTTACAGAAACACAAACAGGAGACAGTCTTTACAGAAACACAAACAGGAGACAGTCTTTACAGAAACACAAACAGGAGACAGTCTTTACAGAAATACAAACAGGAGACAGACTTTACAGAAACACAAACAGGAGACAGTCTTTACAGAAACACAAACAGGAGACAGTCTTTACAGAAACACAAACAGGAGACAGTCTTTACAGAAACACAAACAGGAGACAGTCTTTACAGAAACACAAACAGGAGACAGTCTTTACAGAAACACAAACAGGAGACAGTCTTTACAGAAACACAAACAGGAGACAGTCTTTACAGAAACACAAACAGGAGACAGTCTTTACAGAAACACAAACAGGAGACAGTCTTTACAGAAACACAAACAGGAGACAGTCTTTACAGAAACACAAACAGGAGACAGTCTTTACAGAAACACAAACAGGAGACAGTCTTTACAGAAACACAAACAGGAGACAGTCTTTACAGAAACACAAACAGGAGACAGTCTTTACAGAAACACAAACAGGAGACAGACTTTACAGAAACACAAACAGGAGACAGTCTTTACAGAAACACAAACAGGAGACAGACTTTACAGAAACACAAACAGGAGACAGTCTTTACAGAAACACAAACAGGAGACAGACTTTACAGAAACACAAACAGGAGACAGTCTTTACAGAAACACAAACAGGAGACAGACTTTACAGAAACACAAACAGGAGACAGTCTTTACAGAAACACAAACAGGAGACAGACTTTACAGAAACACAAACAGGAGACAGTCTTTACAGAAACACAAACAGGAGACAGACTTTACAGAAACACAAACAGGAGACAGTCTTTACAGAAACACAAACAGGAGACAGACTTTACAGAAACACAAACAGGAGACAGTCTTTACAGAAACACAAACAGGAGACAGTCTTTACAGAAACACAAACAGGAGACAGTCTTTACAGAAACACAAACAGGAGACAGTCTTTACAGAAACACAAACAGGAGACAGTCTTTACAGAAACACAAACAGGAGACAGTCTTTACAGAAACACAAACAGGAGACAGTCTTTACAGAAACACAAACAGGAGACAGTCTTTACAGAAACACAAACAGGAGACAGTCTTTACAGAAACACAAACAGGAGACAGTCTTTACAGAAACACAAACAGGAGACAGTCTTTACAGAAACACAAACAGGAGACAGTCTTTACAGAAACACAAACAGGAGACAGACTTTACAGAAACACAAACAGGAGACAGTCTTTACAGAAACACAAACAGGAGACAGTCTTTACAGAAACACAAACAGGAGACAGTCTTTACAGAAACGCAAACAGGAGACAGTCTTTACAGAAACACAAACAGGAGACAGTCTTTACAGAAACACAAACAGGAGACAGTCTTTACAGAAACACAAACAGGAGACAGTCTTTACAGAAACACAAACAGGAGACAGTCTTTACAGAAACACAAACAGGAGACAGTCTTTACAGAAACACAAACAGGAGACAGTCTTTACAGAAACACAAACAGGAGACAGTCTTTACAGAAACACAAACAGGAGACAGTCTTTACGGAAACACAAACAGGAGACAGTCTTTACAGAAACACAAACAGGAGACAGTCTTTACGGAAACACAAACAGGAGACAGTCTTTACAGAAACACAAACAGGAGACAGTCTTTACAGAAACACAAACAGGAGACAGTCTTTACAGAAACACAAACAGGAGACAGTCTTTACGGAAACACAAACAGGAGACAGTCTTTACAGAAACACAAACAGGAGACAGTCTTTACGGAAACACAAACAGGAGACAGTCTTTACAGAAACACAAACAGGAGACAGTCTTTACAGAAACACAAACAGGAGACAGTCTTTACGGAAACACAAACAGGAGACAGTCTTTACAGAAACACAAACAGGAGACAGTCTTTACAGAAACACAAACAGGAGACAGTCTTTACAGAAACACAAACAGGAGACAGTCTTTACAGAAACGCAAACAGGAGACAGACTTTACAGAAACACAAACAGGAGACAGTCTTTACAGAAACACAAACAGGAGACAGTCTTTACAGAAACACAAACAGGAGACAGTCTTTACAGAAACGCAAACAGGAGACAGACTTTACAGAAACACAAACAGGAGACAGTCTTTACAGAAACACAAACAGGAGACAGTCTTTACAGAAACACAAACAGGAGACAGTCTTTACAGAAACACAAACAGGAGACAGTCTTTACAGAAACACAAACAGGAGACAGTCTTTACAGAAACACAAACAGGAGACAGTCTTTACAGAAACACAAACAGGAGACAGTCTTTACAGAAACACAAACAGGAGACAGTCTTTACAGAAACACAAACAGGAGACAGTCTTTACAGAAACACAAACAGGAGACAGTCTTTACAGAAACACAAACAGGAGACAGACTTTACAGAAACACAAACAGGAGACAGTCTTTACAGAAACACAAACAGGAGACAGTCTTTACAGAAACACAAACAGGAGACAGTCTTTACAGAAACACAAACAGGAGACAGTCTTTACAGAAACACAAACAGGAGACAGTCTTTACAGAAACACAAACAGGAGACAGTCTTTACAGAAACACAATACAGGTTTTACAGAAACACAAAACATAACACAAATCTAACAGTAAAGGCATAAATCCTCCAATACAAACTTGTTTAAACCTAGCTAGCTTGCTATGTGAAAATGTGTGGTTAATTAAATGTGTGGTTAATTAAATGTGTGGTTAATTAAATGCGTGGTTAATTAAATGTGTGGTTAAATAAATGTGTGGTTAATGAAATGTGTGGTTAAATAAATTTTAGCTAACCCTATCCCTTTTCCTAACCTTAACTTAATTATCCTAACCTGCTACGAAAAGTGAAATCTGACATTCATTTGACGAGAGCTGTATCCCTTCTAGCCTGTGCCTGTACACGCCTCAGGTTTATCGAACTCCCTCAGCGCTAACCAGAACAAGGTTGGTGGTTGGGATCAGTGGCGTTCGGTGACGTTTAAGATGAGAGAGGACTAATTTGTTTTATATGAGCACGGCCTCATTTCTATTACAGCATATTGGATGACTGCCATTCATATTCCATTCATCCAGTTCAATGTAACATCCATAGGTTTAGGCTTCTACATGATTCTCAAATTTTCCCTATATTCATCATGAGGTTGCTACAACCTAGCCTATGAATGACAGATTACAACGTAGGTTCACACAGGTCAAGATAAAAAAAAATTGTAATCAAGGTGACAGACAGTGACACATTCAATACCGCCTTGCTCACTCTGGCCTGCATCTAGCTGATCTAGGATGTACTCATTAGTCCAACAGTTGCAAACGAGAGTTTCAATTGGACAAATTCAGGTATGTTTATTTCATTTCGTTCTGTTTTCTTCCGTTTAAGAAAATGTTTTTCAACAGAATCGGCGGAATGAATACACCCCTGATCACACACAAACACAGTTCACTTTCAAACTAACCACATACACATAGCAGGACTAATTTGTTCGTTGTAGAATTGCTTCTCGCATCTATGCTCTCTCCTCTCACCTTTTCCCTTCACAACACATCAGCTGTCTGTGACCATGCAAAACCCCCCCGTTCTAAGCCAAACCTTCATATCATAACCGCTACTGTCAGAAACCGTCTCAGGAAGCTCATCTGCGTGTTTGTCATCCTCACCAGGGTCTTGACCTGACTGCAGTTCAGCGTTGTAACTGATTTCAGTGAGCAAATGCTCACCTTCGATGGCCACTGGCATGCTGGAGAAGTGTGCTCTTCACAATGAATCTCAATTTCAACTGTACCGGGCAGATGGCAGACAGCTTGTATGGCGTCGTGTGGGCGAGCGGTTTGCTGATGTCAACGTTGTGAATAGATGGTGGTGGGGTTATGGTATGGGCAGGTATAAGCTACGGACAACAAACACAATTGCATTTTATCGATGGCAATTTGAATGCACATTGATACCATGATGAGATCCTGAGCAGCCCATTGTCGTGCCATTCATCCACCGCCATCACCTCATGTTTCAGCATGATAATCCACGGCCCCATGTCACAAGGATCTGTACACATTTCCTGGAAGCTGAAAATGTTGGTGCACAATTGGCCCAGCGTCGTCCGGGTTAGGGGAGGGTTTGGCCCGGGTAGGCCATCATTGTAAATAAGGATTTGTTCTTACCTGACTTGCCAGGTTAAATCAAATAAAAAAATAAGTCGGTAAGTATACCTCTGTCTGTGTGGGGGCCAATGCTGGAGTGGGCAAGGAGTCATGTACCCTCAGCAGAGGCATTGCACCTCTGTTGTCATCACCAGTTGGAGAGGAAGCTATGGCCCGCTAGCTAACAACAGTTACCTAGCTACAACAAAAACACATACTATTAAAGCATTCTGTCCTGAATTCAATTGTGAATATTGCTGAGAATTTAACTAAATATATTGAGCGTCAATGTTGTCAGGTTATAACGTTATATAGCTAGCTAATAACTTGTACCCGCTAGGTACTGGTTGATAGCGGTGACGAGTAGTCTAGACAGGAGAACGATATCACAGCCTAACATAGATAAAGTAGATCCCCAATGAAGACATGCTACATTTTCACTTTGACTGAGACTGTGTGATCTGTAATTATAATTCTATCATTTTTCTGTTTCTCCTTCAACAAAAATGTAATATTTAAATAAATGTCATGTTTAAATATTAGCCTGTTAGCTCCCATGTAACTAGTTAGCATTCCCTCATGGTTTCTCTAATTTTCGAACGGAAGGGAGTGGTCATAATGAATCCTTCCTCTGTGGTTCAGGTGGCTCCGTTGACAACTTCTCTGTGGTTCGGGTGTCTCTGTTGACAACTTCTCTGTGGTTCAGGTGTCTCCGTTGACAACTTCTCTGTGGTTCAGGTGTCTCTGTTGACAACTTCTCTGTGGTTCAGGTGTCTCTGTTGACAACTTCTCTGTGGTTCAGGTGGCTCCGTTGACAACTTCTCTGTGGTTCAGGTGTCTCCGTTGACAACTTCTCTGTGGTTCAGGTGTCTCTGTTGACAACTTCTCTGTGGTTCAGGTGTCTCCGTTGACAACTTCTCTGTGGTTCAGGTGTCTCTGTTGACAACTTCTCTGTGGTTCAGGTGTCTCTGTTGACAACTTCTCTGTGGTTCAGGTGTCTCCGTTGACAACTTCTCTGTGGTTCGGGTGTCTCCGTTGACAACTTCTCTGTGGTTCAGGTGTCTCTGTTGACAACTTCTCTGTGGTTCAGGTGTCTCCGTTGACAACTTCTCTGTGGTTCGGGTGTCTCCGTTGACAACTTCTCTGTGGTTCAGGTGTCTCTGTTGACAACTTCTCTGTGGTTCAGGTGTCTCTGTTGACAACTTCTCTGTGGTTCAGGTGTCTCTGTTGACAACTTCTCTGTGGTTCAGGTGTCTCCGTTGACAACTTCTCTGTGGTTCAGGTGTCTCCGTTGACAATTTCTCTGTGGTTCAGGTGTCTCTGTTGACAATTTCTCTGTGGTTCAGGTGTCTCTGTTGACAATTTCTCTGTGGTTCGGGTGTCTCTGTTGACAACTTCTCTGTGGTTCAGGTGTCTCCGTTGACAATTTCTCTGTGGTTCAGGTGTCTCTGTTGACAATTTCTCTGTGGTTCGGGTGTCTCCGTTGACAACTTCTCTGTGGTTCAGGTGTCTCCGTTGACGACTTCTCTGTGGTTCAGGTGGCTCCGTTGACAACTTCTCTGTGGTTCAGGTGTCTCTGTTGACAACTTCTCTGTGGTTCAGGTGGCTCCGTTGACAACTTCTCTGTGGTTCAGGTGTCTCCGTTGACAACTTCTCTGTGGTTCGGGTGGCTCCGTTGACAACTTCTCTGTGGTTCGGGTGGCTCCGTTGACAACTTCTCTGTGGTTCGGGTGTCTCCGTTGACAACTTCTCTGTGGTTCAGGTGTCTCTGTTGACAACTTCTCTGTGGTTCAGGTGGCTCCGTTGACAATTTCTCTGTGGTTCAGGTGTCTCTGTTGACAACTTCTCTGTGGTTCAGGTGTCTCTGTTGACAACTTCTCTGTGGTTCAGGTGTCTCCGTTGACAACTTCTCTGTGGTTCGGGTGGCTCCGTTGACAACTTCTCTGTGGTTCAGGTGTCTCCGTTGACAACTTCTCTGTGGTTCAGGTGTCTCTGTTGACAACTTCTCTGTGGTTCAGGTGGCTCCGTTGACAATTTCTCTGTGGTTCAGGTGTCTCTGTTGACAACTTCTCTGTGGTTCAGGTGGCTCCGTTGACAATTTCTCTGTGGTTCAGGTGGCTCCGTTGACAATTTCTCTGTGGTTCAGGTGTCTCTGTTGACAATTTCTCTGTGGTTCGGGTGTCTCTGTTGACAACTTCTCTGTGGTTCGGGTGTCTCCGTTGACAACTTCTCTGTGGTTCAGGTGTCTCTGTTGACAACTTCTCTGTGGTTCAGGTGTCTCCGTTGACAACATGGTGGAATGTCTTGGAGGTCATTTAAAAAAGTGCCTATGTGATAATGCTAATATTTCAAACTCCCTTTCAGCAAGAAAACTAGCCATCTGGCGACCATATAGGAGTTCTCAGCTGAGGTGACACATGTCGGTCAGGAATATGGGCGGAGAAAAGAGGAGGAGAAAAACTCGCTTTGACATGCATTGGCCACGCAAAATCTAATATAGACATGACATATGACTATAGAATCCTTGACTAGGCCAGCGAGTAAGAGGTCACAAAACTGGTATCTGAACAGATCAGTTTTCTGATTCCATAACCATTAACAGGAAGATGGTTTAGAGCTCTGTTCAATCCATAACGCTGAAGCAGATTCCGCAATCAAAATTTGAAAGGTATTTTTTCCGATCCGATTGAGCCGACTGGTTCACTGGTTCTCCGATAAGGCGGGAACATGGCTTTTCAATGTCAATCACGCTGTAAAGCTGAACTTCTGAGATGCGGATCGAAACGAGCCCCAAGTCCAGAAGAAGACGGAGAGCCCCAACATGAGAACATTGCGCGTGACGGGGGGGGGGGGGGGGGGGAGGCAGGTGTGCGTACTGATGGTGACAGGAGTGCGTAATGCTGGGTTAGCCTGGCGCCTTCGAGCACCAGGGAGGGAGAGCGGGAGCAGGCGTGACACTCTGTGGTTCCGGTGTCACTTTTGACAGGTTCTCTGTGGTTCAGGTGTGTCTGTTGACAACTTGGTGGAATGCCTTGAAGGTCATTTCGAAACGAGCCCCGAGTCCAGAAGAAGACGGAGAGCCCCAACATGAGAACATTGTTCTTCTTTACTGCTTGTTTTTTGGTCATGTTTTACAATTGAAAAAAACTCTACAATTAAAATAAAAGGTTATAAATGGAGGACTAAGACCAAAATACCAAGAAATTAGAGATGTCACCACACCAACTATACCTCCACTACCCCTCCTCTCCTCCTTCTCTCTGGTGTGGTTTCTTCCTCCCCCTCCTCTCCTCTCCTCTCCCCCCTCCACCCCCTCCTCTCCTCTCCCCCTTCTCTCTGGTGTGGTTTCTTCCTGCCCTCCCCCCCTCCTTTCCCCCTTCTCTCTGATGTGGTTTCTTCCTCCCCCTCCTCCCTCCCCCCTACTCTCCTCTCCTCTCCCCCTTCTCTCCCCCTTCTCTCTGGTATGGTTTCTTCCTCTCTCCCCCCCCCCCCCTCTCCCCCCTCCTTCTGTGGCTTCTAGGGGTTGTTGTAAGGAAGTGTATCTGTTCTGAGTCATCGTGCTGCACTGGAAGCACAGTAATACACAGCCCCGTCCCCAACCTCCAGGTTCTTGATCTCCAGAGTGGATCTGGTCAGCTCCGGCCTGCTCATGGTGTAATGTACATCCTTCTCAAAGGGAGGTTGTATTTCCCACACGCCTTGACCCTGAGAATATGTTAGCATCTCCATGTTGTTGTCTCTCTGTCGGTACCAGAACATGTAGTAGTAGCTGCTGTCGTCATGGTAACACCGTAGAGTGACTGACACGTCTCCTTCTCTACACACAGACTGGACAGGAGACTGTTGAACTGTTACACCGACACAGTAATCTGTAAAGAAAAAATACATGAAACATTAAAACATCTATGAAGTAAGTATCAACCTGAAAGTGATTACAAATTAAAATCATTTCTGTAATTTCAACGATCGCAGGAACAATGATCAGGTTGACTTTGAACACACAGAATATCAGTTTCCACACTGCTGATTTGTGAAGCCGGTCATGTGTGTAAGTAGAGGACAGTTCTTACTGGCAGAGAGGAGGAGAGCCAGAGTCACACGCAGCAGCTTCATCCTGACAGACATCAGATGACTGAGAGAAAGAGGGACAGTCTGAACGTCTCCTCCGTTCACTCTCCTTTCTCTCTCTCTCTGTCTCTCTCTCTTCTTCCTCCTCCTCCTCTCACCTGGAGGAGAAATGGACCAAAGCTTATTTGATCTAATAGAAGTTTGATAATGGTTAGATTGATACGAATGCACTGGTATAAGTAGACGCACGTGGCATTTTGGCAACTTTGAATTATTCTACTTTATATCAGAGTTGTGCCTTTTGTCATAGAGATATATAGAGGACTCGTCATGGATACAACCCGTTTTAGCATACACATTACCATTGAGGGAATCCCACCATTTTAAAGTAGTCAACTGGGTGGGGAGCAATTGTAATGGCGTCTTTTTTGTAGGCATTAACTCCGCCATGGATCGTTGGACAAAGCCTATGGGGTTATGAATGGAGTAGGGTTTATGGATAAATCTTATACGTTTGGTTCAGTGACATAATCTTCATCAGATTTTCGAAGCCTTTTATGTAAATCAGAAAAACAACATAAAGCATATAAACGTTTTATAATGAATAAATGCCATGTTAACTGACTGATATTATCTCATAGAACAAAACATATAAGATCTCCTGGGTTAACCTCTGACCTTTTTCACCGTTTATAACTCCAAAACCCTATACCCCCCCCCCCCCCCCCCCCATTAATTTCCCCATAGGAATGGCTGAATGAACCAGAGGTAACTCATTTCCGGTTTTTAGGACTATAAACTGGCGAGTTTTTTTTTTTTTTAATTTATTTTATTTCACCTTTATTTAACCAGGTAGGCTAGTTGAGAACAAGTTCTCATTTGCAACTGCGACCTGGCCAAAATAAAGCATAGCAGTGTGAACAGACAACACAGAGTTACACATGGAGTAAACAATAAACAAGTCAATAACATGGTAGAAAAAAAAGAGAATCTATATACAATGTGTGCAAAAGGCATGAGGTAGGCAATAAATCGAATAATTACAATTTAGCAGATTAACACTGGAGTGATAAATCATCAGATGATCATGTGCAAGAAGAGATACTGGTGTGCAAAAGAGCAGAAAAGTAAATAAATAAAAGCAGTATGGGGGGTGAGGTAGGTAAATTGGGTGGGTAGTTTACAGATGGACTATGTACAGCTGCAGCGATCGGTTAGCTGCTCGGATAGCAGATTTTTAAAGTTGTTGAGGGAGATAAAAGTCTCCAACTTCAGAGATTTTTGCAATTCGTTCCAGTCGCAGGCAGCAGAGAACTGGAAGGAAAGGCGTCCAAATGAGGTTTTGGCTTTAGGGATGATCAGTGAGATACACCTGCTGGAGCGCGTGTTGCGGGTGGGTGTAGCCATCGTGACCAGTGAACTGAGATAAGGCGGCACTTTACCTAGCATAGCCTTGTAGATGACCTGGAGCCAGTGGGTCTGACGACGAACATGTAGCGAGGGCCAGCCGACTAGGGCATACAGGTCGCAGTGGTGGGTCGTATAAGGTGCTTTAGTAACAAAACGAATGGCACTGTGATAAAGTTCTTTGAAGAAGAAGAAAATTGACTACTTTAAAATGGAGATAGTCTCAATGGCGCCGCCCATGCTGTCACAGACGCTATATTGGCACAGATACAAAGATGACTCTATCTATCTCTATGGCCTGTTGTTCACACGCGTATCTGCCGTCTCATTGGCTAGAATGGTCCCACCTGATCTCATCTCTTCCCGCCTGCCTTCTGTCTTTGTAGACATCGTTGTTTTTTCCATTGTTAGAGCAGTCACTCGAATATCTTGTCAATATAATAGACACTCTTTGTTGTAGTGTAGAGGGAGGGGGAGGGGTTTTATGTGTAGTGTAGAGGGAGGGGGAGGGGTTTTGTGTGTAGTGTAGAGGGAGGGGGAGGGGTTTTGTTGTAGTGTAGAGGGAGGGGGAGGGGTTTTGTGTGTCGTGGAGGGGGAGGGGTTTTGTGTGTAGTGTAGAGGAAGGGGTAGGGGTTTTGTGTGTAGTGCAAAGTGTAGCTGATTCACTGTGCTTTACTCACAGCACAATAATATAGCCCAGTGTCTTCAACCCTCACTGCAAGCGACCCCAGAAAACCCTCATCCTCTGCGTCGCCTGAGATGTTAAAGTTTTCCGCAACATCAAGAGCTTGTTTAAAGGACAGGAAGCCGATGAGCTGGAGCTGTTGTCCATGTGTCTGACGGTACCAGTAGATCTTATCATATTTTTTGTCATGGTGACTGCAGGTCATCTTTAAGGTGTTTCCTGGCCTCTTGGTGAGATGACGAGGAGATTGGTGGACGGAGAGGGACACACAGGAACCTGGGGAGAAGACAGCAGGAGAAGAGAGAGACGATGAAACACAGAGAGACAATAATAAAACAGATAAGCTACTAACTACCTGATATCCTGAACCTCACCTTCACCTGATATACTGAACCTCACCTTCATCTGATATCCTGAACCTCACCTTCACCTGATATACTGAACCTCACCTTCACCTGATATACTGAACCTCACCTTCACCTGATATCCTGAACCTCACCTTCACCTGATATCCTGAACCTCACCTTCACCTGATATCCTGAACCTCACCTTCACCTGATATCCTGAACCTCACCTTCACCTGATATCCTGAACCTCACCTTCACCTGATATCCTGAACCTCACCTTCACCTGATATACTGAACCTCACCTTCACCTGATATACTGAACCTCACCTTCACCTGATATCCTGAACCTCACCTTCACCTGATATACTGAGCCTTACCTTCACCTGATATCCTGAACCTTACCTTCACCTGATATACTGAGCCTTACCTTCACCTGATATCCTGAACCTTACCTTCACCTGATATCCTGAACCTCACCTTCACCTGATATCCTGAACCTTACCTTCACCTGATATACTGAGCCTTACCTTCACCTGATATCCTGAACCTTATCCTCACCTGTGAGCCAGAGGAGTGAAACAGTAGCCGCGAGGAGAACTCTGATCATGATGTCTGTCTGTCTGTCTGTCTGTCAGAGCTGTAGAGTTAGATCTGTCTGTCTGTCAGAGCTATAGAGTTAGATCTATGTCTATGGTCTGAGGTGTTCAGAGTGTTTTGTTCTGAGGTGGGAGGAGCTTATAGCTGACCTATCACCCCACAGTACAGTGGAACATTACTGCCCTCTGCTGGATCAGCTGGAATGTATTGGTACAATAACATAAAACAAAACATAAGAGTTTGTAAAAAATAAATAAAAAAAATGAACAAAGACAAACAATACCTTAAAAAATATCTATAAATGTATCCTTCTTGTGCCGGAGCGGCAGGGTAGCCCAGTGGTTAGAGCATTGGGTCAGCAACCGAAAGGTTGCAAGTTCAAATCCCTGAGCTGACAAGGTAAAAATCTGTCGTTCTGCCCCTGAACAAGGCAGTTAACCCACTGTTCCTAGCCCATCATTGAAAATAAGAATTTGTTCTTAACTGACTTGCCTTGTTAAATAAAGGTCAAATCAAAATATCTATAGACTACATTGAGGTATTTCTTTCGTTATTTGGCATTAGTTCACAAGCCTACATTTTAGGGCTTAACTGTATAATCGACACAGCCAATTGGCAAATAACTATTTTGGGAACTGGCAGAAAACGTTACCGTCAATCCACGGCAAAAAGGATATTGTCGAAGTTTAATTCAATAAGACAAACGCAGTGAAAGGAGAGTTGAAAATAAAGAGAATGGGGGAGGGGCCAGAAAAGTAATGTTTGTTTGGGAAAATATTTGTTACGTGTGATGATTGTGAGGCGGCTGATACAAATTCGACAGTCACAAGACAGGGACTTCAAATAGGCCTATGGCAGGTCAAGGGAACTGTAGCCTACTGTTCAGATGGGTTGAATGGAAACTTGAAATCTGGACACTGACTGTAGGTCTATAACCTCTCACCTAGCCTTAATATTAAGTCCTGCAGAAGCATTTCTTGCAGAAAAATGAAACATCAAAAATAGACTTGGGAAAAGGAGTGAAGAAATAGGATTTATTTATCTTGAGAGAATGTAATGCTCAGTTAGATACCCCTGAAAATGAGTGGATTTGGCTATTTCAGCCACACTCGTTGCTGACAGGTGTATAAAATCGAGCACACAGCCATGCGATCTCCATAGACAAACATTGGCAGTAGAATGGCCTTAAGATCTCAGTGACTTTCAACGTGGCACCGTAATAGGATGCCACCGGTCCAACAAGTCAGTTTGTCAAATTTCTGCCCTGCTAGAGCTGTCCCGGTCAACTGTAAGTGCTATGGAGTGAAAACGTCTAGGAGCAACAACGGCTCAGCTGTGAAGTGGTAGGCCACACACAAGCTCACAGAACGGGAACGCCAAGAGCTGAAGTGCGTAGCGTGTATATATCTGTCCTCGGTTGCAAAACTCACTACCGAGTTCCAAACTGCCTCTGGTAGCAACATCAGCACAAGAACTGTTCGCAGGGAGCTTCATGAAATGGGTTTCCATGGCCAAGCAGCCGCAGACCAGCCTAAGATTACCATTCGCAATGCCACGTGTTGGCTGGGGTGGTTTATAGGTCGCCGCCATTGGATTCTGGAGCAGTGGAAACACATTCTCTGGAGTGATGAATCGCGCTTCACCATCTGGCAGTCCGACGTATTGATCTGGGTTTGGCGGATACCAGGAGAACGCTACCTGCCCTAATGCATAGTGCCAACTGTAAAGTTTGGTGGAGGAGGAATAATGGTCTGGGGCTGTTTTTCATGGTTCGGGCCCCTTAGTTCCAGTGAAGGGAAATCTTAACACGATAGTGTACAATGACATTCTAGACTATTCTGTGCTTCCAAATTTGTGGCAACAGTTCGGGGAAGGCCCTTTCCTGTTTCAGTATGACAATACCCCTGTGCACAAAGCGAGCTCCATTCAGAAATGGTTTGTTGAGATCGGTGTGGTAGAACTTGACTCAGCCTCATCGAACACCTTTGAGATGAATTGGAACGCCGACTGCGAGCCAGGCCTACATTCCCCAACATCAGTGCCCGACCTCAATAATGCTCTTGTGGTTGACGTCTTTGATCCGTGAAAGATGACAGAGAAAACCGATGTCAACTAGATTGAAACATTCATTCAATCAATCAATAACATTGTTCTGGGTTTATTTAGTCTTTCTAGGGCAACATATATTGCCAGAAGAGAAGCTACATGTTTCTATCTATAGACGAGGTGACTAACAAATAGCCTACCAACATTTTGGGAAATTATAGGCAGAAACATCTCTAAATCAGGCTAAAGAAAACCTGTACCCCCTGTCTACAAATAATTTCGCCATCTTGGACTGTAGCCTACAGCACATCTTCTATATTTGCGGGTTAGTGTGATTTTCACATGATCACATATATTAGCAATTGTGGGATGTTTAGTGTTGAGGATGTTTAGTATTGTGGGATGTTTAGTATTGAGGATGTTTAGTATTGAGGATGTTTAGTACTGTGGATGTTTACTATTGAGGATGTTTAGTATTGAGGATGTTTAGTATTGAGGATGTTTAGTATTGAGGATGTTTAGTATTGAGGATGTTTAGTATTGAGGATGTTTAGTTTTGAGGATGTTTAGTATTGAGGATGTTTAGTATTGAGGATGTTTACTATTGAGGATGTTTAGTATTAAGGATGTTTAGTATTGAGGATGTTTAGTATTGAGGATGTTTAGTATTGAGGATGTTTAGTATTGAGGATGTTTAGTATTGAGGATGTTTAGTATTGAGGATGTTTAGTATTGAGGATGTTTAGTATTGAGGATGTTTAGTATTGAGGATGTTTAGTATTGAGGATGTTTAGTATTGAGGATGTTTAGTATTGAGGATGTTTAGTATTGAGGATGTTTAGTATTGAGGATGTTTAGTATTGAGGATGTTTATATGGTTCAGAGCACTGTAGTGGAGGTGTGAGGTGTTACTTTGTATTTGAGATGTGGTTTTTGTAGGGCTGAGATAGGATCTGTTGCACTGTGCTCTCTGGCAGCACAGAAATACACTGCACTGTCCTCTTGTGTCAGGTTGGAAACACTTACATCACAATACTGTTCTGCGTTTCCTCTCAATTTAATTTTGTCCTTGAAACTAGATTCTGGGTTTTTGTTGTCTGTGTAAAGGTATCCCAGCAGCTGTAGCTGTCTGTTCTGAGAATGAGACTGTCTGTACCAGAGGATAACATCATAGTCTTTTATAGTGTGAGAACAGTGGAGATCAGCGGAGTCTCCTGGGGTCATTACCAAGGCAGCAGGAGTCTGGACCACTCTGGTACCTAGACCCAACCCTGGGAGGGGAGGAAGAGGAGGAAGAAGAGGAGGAAGAAGAGGAGGAAGAGGAGGATGAAGAGAAGAGGGGAGGAAGAGGAGGAAGAGGATATTATCAAATGTTTGTGAATCTAAATTGACCTATGAATTGATTGTCAATAGGTTTGTATGTATCCAAACGAGACATATTTGCTAGCAAACACAGATGCCCTCCATGACAACGAAATATCGGGTACCTTAAAATATCGCTATAATCTTAGTCTTACCTGTGAGACATAGTGATACCAAACAGACAGCGAGGATCATGGTGACGGTCTGTCTGCACTACAGAGAGGAAAGAGCAGATCATCTGTGTAAAGCTTCACACAGAGACAGACAGGGGAAAGTACGTCATCACAGTGACTTTGATTAGCAGATACATAAGCTCTGCTCAACCTCTCTCTGTCTCTCTCCCTCTCCCCCTCTTTCTCTCCCTCACGCTCTTTCTCACTCCTGTCTCTCTGTCTCTCTCTCTTTCTCTCGGTCTCCTCTTACTCTCTCTCTCTCTCTCTCTCTCCCCTTCTCTTTCTCTCCTTCTTTTTCTCATATTCAAGCTGCTTTATTTATTGGCATGTGAAACATTGCGTCAATATTGCCAAAGCAACAATGTATACAATATATATTGTAATAAAATTATGAATAATAAAGAAGAAGAATATAAAATGGTAGTCAATAATAATACAAATATTTTTAATATTTTTAATTACAATAAAAATGTAACAGTCAATAGTAGAAATATAATAAATATAAAACACTAAACATGGAAAATTAAACTATAACTAATTTATAACTAACTAATGTTATCCTCATCATTACATCAGTACTACAACTACCATCATCATTACCACTACTACTACCACCACCATCACTAAACTGCTATCATTACCAGGCCTGGCACCACGCGGGGGTGAAAGGGGGGCAATGCCCCCTTAGTTGTAATATTGTGCCTCCTCAGTTTTGTATCCCTAATCTGTCCCACAATCGCTTCCCTCAATTTTGTATCCCTAATCTGTCCCACAATCGGTTCCCTCAATTTTGTATCCCTAATCTGTCCCACAATCGCTTCCCTCAATTTTGTATCCCTAATCTGTCCCACAATCGCTTCCCTCAGTTTTGTATCCCTAATCTGTCCCACAATCGCTTCCCTCAATTTTGTATCCCTAATCTGTCCCACAATCGCTTCCCTCAATTTTGTATCCCTAATCTGTCCCACAATCGGTTCCCTCAATTTTGTATCCCTAATCTGTCCCACAATCGGTTCCCTCAATTTTGTATCCCTAATCTGTCCCACAATCTGCCTCCTCAGTTTTGTATCCCTAATCTGTCCCACAATCTGCCTCCTCAGTTTTGTATCCCTAATCTGTCCCACAATCGGTTCCCTCAGTTGTGTGTCCCTATTCTGTCCCTGTCACGACATCCGCTGAAGTCGGCTCCTTTCCTTGTTCGGGCGGCGCTCGTCAGGTTATAGATGGTGTTGTAGATGAGGCTGGGCCTATTCATGCTCTAGATGGTGGTGTAGATAAGGCTGGGTCTAGTCAGGCTAGAGATGGTGGTGTAGATAAGGCTGGGTCTCGTCAGGTTATAGATGGTGGTGTAGATGAGGCTGGGTCTAGTCAGGCTAGAGATGGTGGTGTAGATAAGGCTGGGTCTCGTCAGGTTATAGATGGTGGTGTAGATGAGGCTGGGTCGAGTCAGGCTAGAGATGGTGGTGTAGATAAGGCTGGGTCTCGTCAGGTTATAGATGGTGGTGTAGATAAGGCTGGGTCTAGTCAGGCTAGAGATGGTGGTGTAGATAAGGCTGGGTCTCGTCAGGTTATAGATGGTGGTGTAGATGAGGCTGGGTCTAGTTAGGCTAGAGATGGTGGTGTAGATGAGGCAGGGTCTCGTCAGGTTATAGATGGTGGTGTAGATGAGGCAGGGTCTAGTCTGGCTAGAGATGTAGGTATAGATGAGTTTAGGTCTAGTCATGTTATAGATAGTGGTGTAGATGAGGCTGGGTCTAATCTGGCTAGAGATGGTGGTGTAGATGAGTCTGGGTCTAGTCATGTTATAGATGGCGGTGTAGATGAGGCTGGGCCTAGTCAGGCTATGCTAGTGGATGAGGAGAGTATAGTAGGGAAGGGGAAGCGACTAGCGGGGGTGGAGGAGGCTGCCAAGCAGAAGAGGAAAAAGGGGGAGAAGAAAGGAGGTGAGAGGGGAGAGGCTGGTGTGGTCAAATGCACCAAGGAACCTTTGCCTGGTGTTGGGGGGGAGGCCCCGACTAGAGAGAAAGAGCAGGTGGTCAGGATGGGAGATGGAGATGAGGAGGAGGAAGGTGAGTCTGAGGAAGTGGACGACGAGGAGGCTTTCTTTTCAGACTCCTCCTCAATGGGTCCAGAGCTGACAGCCAGTCAGGCAGAGGGGTGAAAGTACACAGTGAGGGAACTGTCAAGGTTCCTGAATGAAAGGGGCAAATAATGTTAATCGTGAAGTTTTTTTTTGCGATCCGGGAAAGTTTGTAAGATCAATGCAACACGCTATGAAAAATGAGGGGCACGGTGTCCTCTCACCCGGGAAACGTTGTAAGTTGAGGAAGTGGGTCACAACAGTGCGTAAGGGTCGACCTTCAGACGCTGTTTAGATGAATAGTTTCTTTCTGGCACCGGGGCTTTTTGAGCTTTGCTATTGGTCACTTTCTTTGCTGGCTTTTCTTCCGCTTCTTATGGAGACTCTTCGGGTAGGCTCGCTGAATATAAATGGCGCTAGAGATGCGGGAAAGAGGAGTCTGTTGGGTGAATATAAAACATAAAATAAAAAGTACAGGTGTTGTTTCTGCGGGAGACACATAGTGTTGCAGTGAAGGAAGTCGATTGGGGGCTCTGGAGGAAAGGGGAAAGTGTGTTGAGCCACGGGACAAATGTTAGTGCAGGGATGGCAGTCCTTCTTGCATCGGGTCTGGTCGTAAAAATGTGCTCCTCAAAGGAGATGTGTAAGGGTAGACTGCTTGTAGTAAAAGCAGAAATTAACAACAGCGGTTTTGTCCTTATAAATGTGAATGCGCCTAACATGGACATTCCCCTGTTGTCCCGTGTACTGGCAGAGGCAATAACCCAGATGTCACCCGGCCGTGCACCAGGACTCCTCGATGGACTCCTTGTGGATTTTTATGAAAAATTCTGGGTAATAATTGGAATGGACTTCTTTTGCGTGAGTGCGTCAGAGTAGGAGACTCTCCTGCCTAAAAAAGGTGACTTGTGTGAACTTAACCTCTCTGGGATATGTGGGAAGCTAGCGTCTCAACTAGCAAATATCCAGTAAAAATGCAGAGCGCCAAATTCAAATAAATTACTATAAAAATTAAACTTGAAATCACACATTCAATACGATGAAATCACACATTCAATACACCAAATTAAAGCTACACTTGTTGTGAATCCAGCCAACGTGTCAGATTTCAAAAATGCTTTACGGCGAAAGCAAACAATGCTATTATCTGAGGATAGCAGCCAAGCAAACAAACACAGACCATCATATTTCAACCCTCCAGGCGCGACACAAAACGCAGAAATAAAGATATAATTCATGCCTTACCTTTGACGAGCTTCTTCTGTTGGCACTCCAATATGTCCCAGAAACATCACAAATGGTCCTTTTGTTCGATTAATTCCGTCGTTATTTATCCAAAATGTCCATTTATTTGGCGCGTTTGATCCAGAAAAACACCGGTTCCAACTTGCACAACGTGACTACAAAATATCTCAAAAGTTACCTGTAAGCTTTGTCCAAACATTTCCAACTACTTTTGTAATACAACTTTAGGTATTTTTTACGTAAATAATCGATAAAATTGAAGACGGGATATACTGTGTTCAATACCGGAGGAAAACCGGAGGAAAAGTGTAGCGAGCTTTCAGGTCACGCGCCTCTAACAAAGAGTACACTTCCCTCTACCCTCATTCTGAACAGTGCTACTTCTTCATTTCTCAAAGGAAAAACCTCAACCAATTTCTAAAGACTGTTAACATCCAGTGGAAGCAATAGGAACTGCAAGAAGGTCCCTTAGAAATCTGGATTCCCAATGAAAAATCATTGAAAAGAGAGTGACCTCAAAATAAATTAAATCTGAATGGTTTGTCCTCGGGGTTTCGCCTGCCAAATAAGTTCTGTTATACTCACAGACATGATTCAAACAGTTTTAGAAACTTCAGAGTGTTTTCTATCCAAATCTACAAATAATAAGCATATTTTAGGTTTTGGGCCTGAGTAGCAGGGAGTTTACTTTGGACACACTTTTCATCCGGATGTGAAAATACAGCCACCTATCCCAGAGAACTTCTTAGGGCTGCAATCCCGGTAACGGGATCAATATGACAACAGCCAGTGAAAGCGCAGGGCGCCAAATTCAAAAAACAGAAATCTCATAATTAAAATTCCTCAGACATACATGTATCTTATACCATTTTAAAGGTAATATTGTTGTTAATCCCACCAAAGTGTTCCGATTTCAAATATGCTTTTCAGCGAAAGCACCACAAACGATTATGTTAGGTCACACCAAACCACAATAAGCACAGCCATTTTTCCAGCCAAAGATAGGAGTCACAAAAAGCACAAATAGAGATAAAATGAATCACTAACCTTTGATGATCTTCATCAGATGACACTCATAGGACTTCATGTTACACAATACATGTATGTTTTGTTTGATAAAGTTCATATTTATATAAAAAAAATCTGAGTTTACATTGGCGCGTTACGTTCACTAGTTCCAGAAACATCCAGTGATTGTGCATAGCCACATCGATTCAACAGAAATACTCATCATAAATGTAGATGATAATAAGTTATACACATGGAATTATAGATATACCTCTCCTTAACTTGTTATGGCTGCAATCCCGTTAACGGGATAAGTGTCATCAACAACCGCTGAATAGCATAGCGCTACATTCAATAAATATTACCTGAAATATTTATATTCATGAAATCACAAGTGCAATATAGGAAAACACAGCTTAGCCTTTTGTTAATCCACCTGTCTTGTCAGATTCTGAAATGATGCTTTACAGCGAAAGCCATCCAAGCGTTTGTGTTATCGATCGCTCGACGAAACATTAAGTACACTTAGCATCAAGTAGCTCGGTCATGGATTTTTTCTGGTCACTGGCAGTGTGGCAGTGTTGTACATGTCGGGAACAAAGAAGGAGGACAGGGCCTGGTGGAACTGTAGAGCAGGGTAGCTGCTTCCAGACTAAAGGTGGCGTAGAGACTGCTGTACCATACTGATGTCGGTTGGAGGGAACCAGCACGCGCGCTGCTGAGGACAGCTGGCGGATTAGGTTTGGACCGGGCAGCTGTTCCTCATGAGGCTGGAGGGGCTGAGTACAGCAAGTCTCTTTGAGTTTTTCTCTGTGGTGCTGAGGGCCTGGCAGCTGCTAAGGCCCACACTAGAACGGGGTTGTGGAGCCTGGGCTGTGGGTGTGGGAGGAGCCTATCTTCCACAACCCAGCAATCCTTTTGAGATCAGTTCAGTCGGCCACCCTGCAGAGGCGACTGATGGCAGCGGGTTTACAAAGGCTGGGTTGTAGAGCCTGCGGTTGACGGGGGGAGGAGGGGTTGAAAAACCCCGGAAGTCCTGGCACAACAAATAGGACTAACATCTCTTAGGCTGATGGAGAGATCAGGGGGGAGGTCCAGGAGGCTGTCTGAGCCAGTAAAGGGGATGTTTGACTGACCAACGGGGGAGGGGCTACCAATGTTTCCGCCACTGCAGGTGACGGCAGAGACTGGGGACTGGCAAGGGCTTGTTGGACTTGGTGGATTTTAGGACTTTTGAACCCCCCCGAGCCTGAGGGAGTTTGAGGGGCCCTCTACAACCTCTGCATTAAGGTGAAGAACATTAGGGATCTAACAGGAGTGAATGGTGAGCTTAAGACGGAGGGGGCTTTACAAAACTCCCAGTACCAAAGAGGTCAGGGGACCTCCAGTGGACGGTTGTGATACAGCCTGGATTCAAACCAGGGTATCTGTAGTGACGCCTCAAGCGCTGAGATGCCTTAGACCGCTGCGCCACTCGGGGAGCCTCGGGTACAGGTACAGGTACAGGTACAGGTACAGGTACAGGTACAGGTATTCGAATAAGGATAAGGCCAAATGTGTGTTGTTGAATTTTCTGTTTGCTCAGGCAAAGTTGGCTATTTGGCTAACAAGGAGTAACAGGGTCAAAGGTCCTATTATTTAATGCGATTGTCTCTGTATGCCTTAAGGGTGGAAATTGAGTTCTATAAAATGATAAAAAGGTGTGGAGATATTTCATGGGAGATATGATGTGTCGGGGTGATTTAATGAAATGAGGACGTATCATTAAAGACAGACAAAAAAGTCAAGAAGTCTCTCTCTGCCTCTCTCTCCTTCTCTCTCTCTTTCTTTTTCTCTCTTTTCTCTCTCTCTCCTTCTCTCTCTCTCACTCTCCTTCTCTCTCTCTCTCTCACTCTCCTTCTCTCACTCTCTTTCTCTCTCTCCCCACTTCTCTTTGTCTCTCAGCTTCTATTTGTCTTTCTCTCTCTCTCTCTCTCTCTTTCCCCCCGTCTCTCTCTCCCCTTCTCTCTCTCTCAAATCCAGAGACACTGTGAACATGGTAGACACATTTAAATGTAGGTTCAGATTCATGACGCGTTGGGAATTCCATGATCAGATCTCTATGATCAGAACACTAAAGCTGCATGATCTGTCAAGTCTAGACAGGGCCCTGACATCTCATCTCATCTGAACTGACTGGAGAGGAGGAACAGGAAGTGACCTCATCAGTGATGTAATGACAAAATGCAGCGTGGCATCAGACAGCTGTACTGAGACAGTGAATGAGAGAAGGTTTTTGTAGTGTAGACAGGGGAATCTGCAACACTGTGCATAACGTGCAGCACAGAAATACACTGCACTGTGTTGGGGTTGTATTAAATTGAACATGTTCAGAGAGGCATTCTTTGGGCCATCTCCACTCAAATCTCCACTCATATTAAAATACTTTTCATATGAACTCTCAATGGTTTGAGAATTATAATTCAAATATCCAATGAGTTTCAGAGCTGTTTCTCCGTGTGGTTTCTGGTACCACAACATTTGTGTGTAGTCTGTTTTCTGATGGTGGCAGAAGAGTTGAATATTCTCTCCAGGTCTGCTGAAGACTGCAGAGGGAGTCTGGTGAACCTCAACACTGAGCGAGAGACCTGAGGAGAGATGGAGAGAAGACATTCATTAGCATAAGCATACATAAAGGATGAATATACATCATACCATATTATGAATCGAAAACAAATGATAATTTCCTAGACTATTACCTGTGAGCCAAAAGAGTGTGTAGAAGATGAGAGGTTTGTACATGTTGACTGTCAGAGATGATCGTCAACAACCAACTAATCTAAATCAACCAACAAACCATCTCAACTGGCAGGAGAGGAGGAGGAACAGGAAGTGACATCATCAGAGATGATCATCAACAACCAACTAATCTGAATCAACCAACAAACCATCTCAACTGGCAGGAGAGGAGGAGGAACAGGAAGTGACATCATCAGAGATTATCATCAACAACCAACTAATCTGAATCAACCAACAAACAGGAAGTGACATCATCACTGATGTAATGACAAAACCCTGTTAAATTGGCACAATCAAATTCAGACCTCAAATACAGGTGTGAGGAAGATGTTGTTTCATTTTATTGTATAATCTACTGAGAAGGTTTTTGTAGTGTAGACATGGGGGGGGGGGGGGGGGGGTTCTGCAACACTGTGTATAACTAGCAGCACATAAATACACTGCACTGTGTTGGGGTCTACTTAAGTTGAAAACGTTCAGTGAGGCATTCTTCACAAAGTACAGATCACACCTTCAACACAGTAAGTTTATGATTTTATTGAAAGGGAATGGTGGGCAGGGGGGGGGGTGAATGAGATAGTTTGGTGATGCGGGGAGCATGATGCTCAGCAGGGAGGGGTGTGGTTGTACGTAGGACGTTGATGAACGAGTGCTCTTGGTGAAGGGACGTGGTTGTCTGTTGGTGCTGGAGGAGCGGTTTGCTCTTGGTGAAGGGACGTGGTGCTTCAGTCGTAAAGGAGTGATGGGATCAGGTGGGGATCGGGACTGTAGGTGTTTGGGGAAGGTGTCCTGTTCAGAGCAGGTGGCTTGTGCAGTGCAAACCCCAAAAAGTCAGGACTCAAGGATAATAGTTCAAGAACAGAGGGCATTATGGGCTCAGAGGAGATCTTGTGGGTTGGATCGGATGTGGCTGTGGTAGGCTTGGGAGGACCAGCGGCCTAGAAGTTGAACTGTGTGGTCTGGCTGCCCTTGGTGAGAAGCAGAGGCGGCAGGCACTGATCTGGAAGGAGTGTCCGGAGAAGTGATAGGTCGAAAAACTAATTTGGAGATGATGAGATAGAGATGGAACCAATGGCGGAAGGTGACATGGTTGGTTTCTGTGATGAAGAGGGGGTCGTGAGGGATGGCCGGAGGATGAAGAGGAAGGTTAGAGGTTCATAAGGGCTGATGAAGGATGGGAGGTGAAACAGGAAGACCATAGTGGTTTTGACAGGATGATTTGTCTTGCTTCTTTTGAGGGTGAAGATGAGGAAGTCTTGAGATTGGAAGGTGATGTCTGAGATGCAGGGGTGATGGGCAGGACGGAAGGAGTTGGAAGCGGAGGTAAATTCCTTAGCATCTCAGGAATCCGAAGAAGGCGAGGAGGAACATGGAGGAACATGGAGGAACATGGATTCAAGAGCAGCAACGACAGAAAGGGAGAGATGTCTGGATCTGAGGGTTTGGATGCAGGAGCTGAGGAGGAAGGCAGAGTGAAGAAAGGACCGGTTCTATTCTTTGAAGATCTTTGAGGAGTTGAGTTGTTTGTGGACTGGAGATAGCAGGGCAGGAGGCACCAGTGAGGGAGTTTCACAAAGAAATTGATGGCGTGAGGTAAACTTGGATGGTGGACGTGCGGATGGAGAGAGAGGCATGGGCATGGATGATGGTGATGATGAAGAGGTTGAAGGAGAGGAAGAGGATGTTGTAGTTGTTGTAGAAAGAGCGGAAGCATTTCCAGGATGTCCAATAAGAAAAGAGGGTCCGGAGAGCAAGACTGGGGAGGATGGTTCATTGGGCGATCAGGTGGAGGGAAGGGTTCAGGTTAAAGCTTCCAAAAATGGAGTCGGAGTCTGGAGCCAAGGTCCTGAATTTCTAGAAAAATTGTGGTGTCGGGGATTTCTGTACAGTTGTGGTGTTCGGGAATGTGAGCGGCGCGGTTAATGAACTGATGTTTGACAGAAATCCAGGTGAGTCTGCGAAGGAACGGCATGATGAAGAGGGAGTGGACTACGTCAAGATTGTCTGTGTGGATGAGAACACTCTTGGTTTCTCCACAGGGAGGGAAGGTATAGTTGGTGCAGTGTATCTGTAGTAGGAGAACCATCTGCATTAGGAGAACCATCTGCAGTAGAATAGTCATTTTAGGAGAACCATCTGCATTAGGAGACCCATCTGCATTATGAGAACCATCTGCATTAGGAGAACCATCTGCAGTAGGAGAACCATCTGTATTAGGATAACCATCTGCATTATGAGAACCATCTGCATTAGGAGAACCATCTGCAGTAGGAGAACCATCTGCATTAGGAGAACCATCTGCAGTAGAATAGTCATTTTAGGAGAACCATCTGCATTAGGAGAACCATCTGCATTAGGAGAACCATCTGCAGTAGGAGAACCATCTGCAGTAGGAGAACCATCTGCAGTAGAATAGTCATTTTAGGAGAACCATCTGCATTATGAGAACCATCTGCATTATGAGAACCATCTGCATTATGAGAACCATCTGCATTAGGAGAACCATCTGCAGTAGGAGAACCATCTGTATTAGGAGAACCATCTGCCGTAAGAGAACCATCTGCATTAGGAGAACCATCTGCATTATGAGAGCATCTGCATTAGGAGAACCATCTGCAGTAGGATAGTCATTTTAGGAGAACTATCTGCATTAGGAGAACCATCTGCATTAGGAGAACCATCTGCATTAAGAGAACCATCTGCATTAAGAGAACCATCTGCATTAAGAGAACCATCTGCATTAAGAGAACCATCTACATTAGGAGAACCATCTGCATTAGGACAACCATCTGCATTAGGACAACCATCTGCAGTAGGATAGTCATTTTAGGAGAACCATCTGCATTATGAGAACCATCTGCATTAGGATAGTCATTTTAGGAGAACCATCTGCATTAGGAGAACCATCTGCATTAGGAGAACCATCTGCAGTAGGATAGTTATTTTAGGAGAACCATCTGCATTAGGAGAACCATCTGCATTAGGAGAACCATCTGCAGTAGAATAGTCATTTTAGGAGAACCATCTGCATTAGGAGAACCATCTGCATTAGGAGAACCATCTGCATTAGGAGAACCATCTACAGTAGGGGAACCATCTGCAGTAGAATAGTCATTTTAGGAGAACCAATTATTAGCCGACCTCGCTATTTGAGTGACTGTCATTGGCTGACCAAAGAGAAGAACTGCTGGTGCACAACCAAATTTAGAAATTGCACCTTGTATATTCTACTATTCTAACTTTCAACAGTAAATGTACTTTTTTTTTGGGGGGGGGGGGTTGGGTTCTGTCATGCCAAATAATGTCCTTCGGCCAAATAGTGTCCCCCTCTACGTCCCAATGGGATTCAATAAACTATTAGAATCCGTTGCTATATCAACAGTGTGATGACCTAATGATTAGAATTGGAGATCATTACAGCCTATATTACATTATTTTCATCAACGCTATGCAAACAAGGCTGATTTCCACAACAATTTCACTGTTTGAACAAATTTTGTTTCACAAATAAAATGAAAAACATGAATTCTAACTACTTTTTGCTACCTTGTTAACATTACATGAAATCCATGTCTTAAACGTTGCTACGTTGCAAAAAATGACAAAGAAACCATGTAATCTGCTTGACACATTAAAGTTACTTACCTTACAGATCAGGTAGTCAGCTCATTTCCACTCCATTCATATGTAAATTAGTTGATTCATACACTGGCTTGTCTGGCTGTCATGTTTTTATTTTAACCTGCCCTGATCTGCACTGAAGGAATATAATTTCAGTAGTCCTCTATTATGCAAAAAATAATAATAAATCTCACATAGCTCATTAGCACCCCCTTGTGGTTGAATATATATGCATCTATTGAAGGTCCAAGGATACAACAGTGAATAATGTGGAACAAATAAATACCAAAGGACACCTTACAACAATGAACACCTTATGAAACAGCTGTGAAAACCAACCTGACAATATTTAAGAGTTTAATACATAAATTGATCATTTTTTTGGTACAGATCATTTTTTTGACACTGAAATATTTTATTCTGATGTGTGTGGAATTAAGAGGTGGTTGGTGGTTGGGAGGTTCTGCCCGTCACTTGTTCTCAACAGGCAGTCTCAGAAGAGGGACTTGAAGAGGGAGAGTCCAGGCACTGCTGCTCTGAGTGCTAGTGTTTTTAGTTAATCTGTGTATTTCACATATTATATGCCCAGGAAATACAACAGTAGCTGATGTAACGAGATGGAGGAGGGGGATGGGATGAGTGGGTAATCAGACATCAGTAGATGCAGAATTGCATCTGTAGGGAGAGAAATAGTTAAAGGATGAGGAGAGAGGAAAGGAGGCAAAAATCAAGAGAGGTGCTGCGGCTAGTTCTTCCTGTCACTTGTCCTCGACAGGCAGCCAGTCTCAGTCAGGGATTCAATAACACGGGCCTGGTTTAGTTGGAAGCCCTCTCACCATGTCAAGGTACAGGCCGAGAGAAGATTATGTTTTACCCAGTTTAATGAAGGTCTATAACCCCCCCTACTCTATCTCTGTAGTGTTTGCCCTGATGGGGCTTGGATAGGTGTAGCGATATGGTGATGACTCAACTCTGCTGTGTAATGGACTCTGGGACACTTCTGCCATATTACATACACAAATCTAGAACCTCCAGATATGCAAACACTACCTACAAATCTAGAACCTCCAGATATGCAAACACTACCTACAAATCTAGAACCTCCAGATATGCAAACACTACCTACAAATCTAGAACCTCCAGATATGCAAACACTACCTAGAAAACCAATGTCCAATTCCATACCAACCCTGGCCTAAAATTTGATTTGGAAACAAAAGGGAGAAGGACCTGTAAGTCCATAACTAGGCAACTGAACATTTTCCTTGCAATGAATACATTTACATATGCAAATGTATACATTTACAGCCAATTCGAGCAAGTTTCAAATATTTACCAGCAAACAAATGGAAAGCTATGCTAATATTTACATGCTTGTAAACATTACTTGGAATACAAGACAGATACATATGCGATATACTTACCAATATCTGCAACTGTAACGAGTATTACCGAAGGTGGCTTCCCTTCCTGTTCGAGTGGCGCTCGGCGGTCGTCGTCGCCGGTCTACTAGCTGCCACCGATCCCTTTTTCCTTTTCGTTTGGTTTTGACTAATTGATTTCACCTGTTTATTGTTTGGTTGTTAGGGTGGTGCTATTTAAGTTCGTTTAGCCCGTTTCTGTTTGTGCGGGCTTGTCTTTCTGTTTGTATGAGGTTGTTCATTGATTTTGGGGTTTTCCACAGTCTGGATTTATTTTTCCAGTGTGTACTTTATTCAAGTCGGATTTTTACGCCAATGTTTTGACGTTACCAGTTGTTATTTTCTGGTTGGACATTAAAGAGTGGTTTTTCCCCATACCTTTGCTCTCTGCGCCTGACTCCTTACAATTGTCCTCATTGTTCGTAACAGAAGCCCGCACCAACGATGGAGCCAGCAGGAGCAGCGACCACCCCTCTCCCCACGATGGAGGAGAGAGTCCTTCATCACACGTCCATCCTCCATCGCATCGGATCAGCTATGGATCTTATGATGGAGAGGATGGATCGTTGGGAGAGGAGTGGTCTCCCTACTACCCCACCTACCCTCCCTCCAGCAACTATACCATCTCCTCCAGCGGGATCCGGTGCCAGCGCTTTGCGTATTACGCCTCCAAGTCAGTACGATGGAGCGGCGGCGGGGTGCCAGGGATTCCTGCTACAATTAGATCTGTACCTGGCCACCGTTCGACCAGCTCCCTCGGACGAAGAGAGCGTGAGTGTCCTCGTCTCCTGCCTGACGGGTAGAGCCCTAGAGTGGGCCAATGCGGTCTGGAACGGGCCCGACTCAGCGAGGGGCCACTACCCGGAGTTCACCCGCCGTTTTCGGGCCGTGTTCGATCACCCTCCAGATGGCCGAGCGGCGGGTGAGAGATTGTTCTATCTCCGACAGGGGACGAGGAGCGCGCAGGACTTCGCGCTGGATTTCCGGACCTTGGCCGCTGGAGCAGGGTGGAACGACAGGGCCCTGATAGACCATTACAGGTGTAGCCTGAGAGAGGACGTCCGCAGAGAGCTGGCTTGTCGGGACACTACGCTCAGTTTGGATGAACTAATAGACATGTCTATCCGGTTAGACCATCTGCTAGCTGCTCGCGGACGTTCTGAAAGGGTCCTGTCCGTTCCACCTCCTGACCCTCCTGCTCCCATCCCGATGGAGCTAGGAGGGGCAGCATCTAGGGAGATCGGCGGAGGAGGCTCCTCCTGTACCAGTTGTGGCCGAAGAGGGCACACTTCCGGTCGGTGCTGGAGGAGTCCATCTGGGAATCGAGAGGGCAGGCAGAACACTCCTCGGTCACCTCAGGTGAGTCAGCACCACACTCTCCCAGAGCTTCCTGTTGGTCACATGTTTTTGTTAATATGTTTCCTTAAATTTTTTCCCTCTCTCCAGCATAAGGCGCTAGTCGATTCAGGCGCAGCTGGGAACTTTATAGATCGCGGACTCGCTCAGAAGTTGAGGATTCCGTTAGTTAAGGTAGAACCCCCCTTCCCTGTGCACTCCTTAGATAGTCGACCATTAGGGTCAGGGCTGGTCAGGGAGGCCACAATTCCTTTGGAGATGATTACGCAGGGGAATCATAAGGAACGGATTAGTCTGTTCCTTATCGATTCACCTGCGTTTCCGGTGGTGCTGGGGATTCCCTGGCTGGCTATTCACAATCCGACGATTTCGTGGAAACAGGGGGCTCTCCAGGGGTGGTCTGATGAGTGTTCAGGCAGGTGTGTAGGAGTTTCCATCGGTGCGACAACGGTGGAGAGTCCAGACCAGGTTTCCACCGTGCGCATTCCCGCTGAGTATGCCGATTTGGCTATCGCTATCAGTAAAGTGAAGGCGACCCAATTACCACCCCATCGACAGGGGGATTGCGTGATAAACCTCCAGGTAAACGCTGCACTACCCAGGAGTCATGTGTATCCTTTGTCCCAGGAGGAGACGTTGGCTATGGAGACATATGTCACGGAAGCTCTGGGACAGGGATTCATTCGGCCCTCCATGTCACCCGTCTCCTCGAGTTTCTTTTTTGTGAAGAAAAAGGATGGTGGTTTGCGTCCGTGTATTGATTATCGAGGTCTCAATTCCATCACAGTGGGTTTTAGTTACCCACTACCTCTCATCGCTACGGCGATGGAATCATTCCACGGAGCACGGTTCTTCACGAAACTGGATCTCAGGAGCGCGTATAATCTGGTGCGTATTCGGGAGGGAGATGAGTGGAAAACCGCGTTTAGTACCACATCGGGCCATTATGAGTACCTCGTCATGCCGTACGGGTTAAAGAATGCTCCAGGTGTCTTTCAATCCTTTGTTGACGAGATTCTCAGAGACCTGCAAGGACAGGGTGTGGTGGTGTATATTGACGATATTTTGATCTACTCCGCTACACGCGCCACGCATGTGTCTCTGGTGCGCAAGGTTCTTGGGCGACTGCTGGAGCATGACCTGTACGTGAAGGCGGAGAAATGTGAGTTTTCCAAACAAGCCGTTTCCTTCCTGGGTTATCGCATTTCCAGCTCGGGGGTGGTAATGGAGGGTGACCGCGTAAAAGCCGTGCGTAATTGGCCGACTCCGACCACGGTAAAAGAGGTGCAGTGGTTCTTAGGGTTTGCCAATTACTACCGGAGGTTTATCCGGGGTTTTGGTCAGGTAGCAGCTCCTATTACCTCACTGCTGAAGGGGGGGGCCGGTGCGTTTGCAGTGGTCAGCAGAGGCGGACAGAGCTTTCCGTAGGTTGAAGGTGCTGTTTACCGAGGCGCCAGTGTTGGCGCATCCGGACCCTTCTTTGGCGTTCATAGTAGAGGTGGACGCATCCGAGGCTGGGGTTGGAGCAGTGCTCTCACAGCGCTCGGGTACGCCACCAAAGCTTCGCCCCTGTGCTTTTTTTTCGAAGAAGCTCGGGCCAGCGGAGCGGAATTATGATGTGGGGGATAGGGAGTTGTTGGCTATGGTTAAAGCCCTGAAGGTGTGGAGACACTGGCTTGAGGGGGCTAAGCACCCTTTCCTCATCTGGACTGACCACCGTAACCTGGAGTATATCCGATCAGCTAAGAGACTGAATCCGCGTCAGGCTAGGTGGGCCATGTATTTCACCAGATTTCGTTTTACGATCTCGTATCGACCAGGTTCCCTCAACACTAAGGCCGACGCGCTGTCTCGCCTCTATGACTCAGAGGACCGGTCCATCGATCCTACTCCCATCATTCCGGCGGCCAAGTTGGTGGCACCAATAGTATGGGAGGTGGACGCGGACATCGAGCGGGCGTTAAGGGAGGAACCTGCGCCTCCACAGTGCCCGGAGGGGCGTAGGTACGTACCGCTTGCTGTTCGTGATCAATTGATTCGATGGGCTCATGGTATCCTCTCGTCAGGTCACCCGGGTATTTCGAGGACAGTGCGAGGTCTTAGGGGGAAGTACTGGTGGCCCACCTTGGAGAGGGATGTGCGATTCTATGTCTCTTCCTGTTCGGTATGCGCTCAGAGTAAGGCTCCTAGGCACCTGCCTCGAGGGAAGTTACAACCCCTCCCCGTTCCACAACGGCCGTGGTCCCATCTTTCGGTGGATTTTCTGACTGACCTACCTCCATCTCAGGGAAACACTACGATCCTGGTCGTTGTGGATCGGTTCTCTAAGTCCTGCCGTCTTATCCCGTTGCCCGGTCTCCCTACGGCCCTGCAGACTGCGGAGGCACTATTTACCCATGTCTTCCGGCACTACGGGGTGCCCGAGGATATCGTTTCTGATCGGGGTCCCCAGTTCACTTCTAGAATATGGAAGGCGTTTATGGAGCATTTGGGGGTCTCGGTCAGCCTGACCTCGGGGTATCACCCGGAGAGTAATGGGCAGGTGGAGAGAATGAACCAGGAGGCGGGTAGGTTTCTGCGGTCGTATTGCCAGGACCGGCCAGGGGAGTGGTCAAAATACATCCCCTGGGCAGAGATTGCCCAGAACTCACTAAGCCACTCCTCTACCAACATGTCACCATTTGAGTGTGTGTTGGGGTACCAGCCGGTTCTGGCACCATGGCATCAGAGTCAGACCGAGGCTCCTGCGGTGGAGGAGTGGGTACAGCGCTCTAAGGAGACTTGGAGAGCCGTCCAGGAGTCTCTGCGTCAGGCGAGTAGACGGCAGAAGAAGAGCGCTGACCGTCACCGCAGTGAGGCCCCCGTGTATGCACCGGGGGATAGGGTCTGGCTCTCGACCCGAAACCTGCCCCTCCGCCTGCCCTGCCGGAAGCTGGGTCCGCAGTGTGTAGGGCCATTTAAAGTCCTGAGGAGAATAAATGAGGTGTGTTACCGATTATTACTTCCTTCGTATTATCGTATTAACCCCTCATTTCATGTGTCTCTCCTCAGGCCGGTGGTAGCTGGTCCCATGCAGGAAGGTGAGGTGCCGGAGGTCCCTCCGCCCCCTCTGGACATAGAGGGGTCCCCGGCGTACAGGATAAGGTCCATTCTGGATTCCAGACGCCGGGTGAGGGGCCTGCAGTACCTCGTGGACTGGGAGGGGTACGGTCCGGAGGAGAGGTGCTGGGTCCCGGTGGGGGATATATTGGATCCATATATACTGAGAGAGTTCCATCGCCTCCATCCGGATCGCCCTGCGCCTCGGCCCCCGGGTCGTCCTCGAGGCCGGCGTCGGCGCGCTGCGGGAGCTGCGCGTCAGGAGGGGGGTACTGTAACGAGTATTACCGAAGGTGGCTTCCCTTCCTGTTCGAGTGGCGCTCGGCGGTCGTCGTCGCCGGTCTACTAGCTGCCACCGATCCCTTTTTCCTTTTCGTTTGGTTTTGACTAATTGATTTCACCTGTTTATTGTTTGGTTGTTAGGGTGGTGATATTTAAGTTCGTTTAGCCCGTTTCTGTTTGTGCGGGCTTGTCTTTCTGTTTGTATGAGGTTGTTCATTGATTTTGGGGTTTTCCACAGTCTGGATTTATTTTTCCAGTGTGTACTTTATTCAAGTCGGATTTTTACGCCAATGTTTTGACGTTACCAGTTGTTATTTTCTGGTTGGACATTAAAGAGTGGTTTTTCCCCATACCTTTGCTCTCTGCGCCTGACTCCTTACAATTGTCCTCATTGTTCGTAACAGCAACAAAAAAACAACACATCTTTATACATTTTTTTAAACAATATTCCAACAGGTTATTTACAATAACATACAACACGATGCGATGTAGTAAAATACCTACCGTCTTGAGGTGGGGAGCCGGCCAAGCAGTGAAAACATGGGTGGGGAAAACAAACCAATCCACGCACATTGACGACATGAGACAAACAAGACAAATGAAATTGCTTGCTGCATCTCCTGTACCGTGCCACCTCCTTACCTTCTCGCACGTATTTCCGACAGAAGCAGTGGACGCTAACCTCTGTTGCGTAGGGACGCCTTGGGAGGCCTGGACCCAGGAATCAGGAAATGGTGTCAGGTGTCCAGCCTGAAAACAAGAGAAAATAATGTTTTCTCATGGATTTCTGATGGTATCGTGCCATGGAGGGTTCCTCATCTCTGCGGAGTGTAAGATTGCTTGCAATAGCAAGAAAACGTCACATCAGTAAATAAACTAGGCTAATTATATATAGTTGGTGACAGAATATAGCCTGTAATGTTATTACCCTGTTCCAGAGTTCTCGACCTCTGGTCACTGAAGATGACCTCAGCGTGGGTGTTAAAGATGTCCATCATCACCTTGGTGGACTTGCTAGTCTTGTCCTTGATGGGTAATGTAATGACCACGATGGGAGACAGAGAGCTGGTTTCAAGCGCAGGGCGCAGCAGGTGTTTATTGTAAAGGACCACAGGAGGAGGCAGGTAGCTGGGGGGTGGCGGGGGGGGTCCAACAATGCAACAGTACAGGCAGGGAAAAGGCAAGTAATGTCATCCAGGGTTTCAGGAAAAAGGTTGAGAACAGGAAATCCGATAGGCTAAGGTACAGGCAGGGAATAGGCAAGAGGCGTCGTTAGTGAGGCAGACAAAAACTGTCATACACGAGAGGATTGCATTACGGCGAAACCAGAGCTCAGAAAAGAAGTGTGTCACAAAACAAACAATACCTCACAATGATGGGGTGCAAAGAACTGAACTAAATAGTGTGTGATAATGACATGCAGGTGTGTGAACAGGTGATCAGAATTCAGGTGACTGGGATCTGGAGAGTGAGCTGCGTTCAGGGGATCTAGGTGTGTGAGAGTGTGAGCTGAGTTCAGGGGGTCTAGGTGTGTAAGAGAGTGAGCTGCGTTTAGGGGGTCTAGGTGTGAGAGAGAGTGAGCTGCGTTCAGGGGATCTAGGTGTGAGAGAGAGTGAGCTGAGTTCAGGGGATCTAGGTGTGTGAGAGTGTGAGCTGCGTTCAGGGTATCTAGGTGTGAGAGAGTGAGCTGAGTTCAGGGGATCTAGGTGTGTGAGAGTGTGAGCTGCGTTCAGGGTATCTAGGTGTGAGAAAGTGAGCTGCGTTCAGGGGATCTAGGTGTGAGAGAGAGTGAGCTGAGTTCAGGGGATCTAGGTGTGTGAGAGAGTGAGCTGCGTTCAGGGGATCCAGGTGTGTGAGAGAGTGAGCTGTGTTCAGGGGGTCTAGGTGTGAGAGAGAGTGAGCTGCGTTCATGGGGTCTAGGTGTGTGAGAGAGTGAGCTGTGTTCAGGGGGTCTAGGTGTGTAAGAGAGTGAGCTGCGTTTAGGGGGTCTAGGTGTGTGAGAGAGTGAGCTGCGTTCATGGGATCCAGGTGTGTGAGAGAGTGAGCTGCGTTTAGGGGGTCTAGGTGTGTAAGAGAGTGAGCTGCGTTCAGGGGATCTAGGTGTGTGAGAGAGTGAGCTGCGTTCAGGGGATCTAGGTGTGTGAGAGAGTGAGCTGAGTTCAGGGGATCCAGGTGTGTGAGAGAGTGAGCTGAGTTCAGGGGATCCAGGTGTGTGAGAGAGTGAGCTGCGTTCATGGGATCTAGGTGTGTAAGAGAGTGAGCTGCGTTCAGGGGATCTAGGTGTGTGAGAGAGTGAGCTGGAAGCAGATGTTACAGGTATTATACAGTAAAACTTGAACATCGCTTTATCTGGTTCCAAACACCCTTTTAAATTGGTTACAGAAGGGAATTTAGAGTTAAGCAAATTCTCTTCCTGTACTGACCTTATTGGGTATTGTCTCCGCCCACTTGGTAAAGTGATTGGTCACCGTCAGACACCAGCGGTTTCCATTCCTGGATTTAGTGAAGGATCCAATGAGGTCCACCACTAACATTTAAAGTGTTAGAGAGATTACTTAATTTTTTACCCGTATCTGTGTCATACAGTATGCACTTTTAATATTTGTACGGATACTGATACAAACATTTGATCATATTTGTTTTTTTGTTCTTTAAAAGTGCTTTCCTCAGCATCTTAAATAAGCATGCCCTATTCAAAAAATGTAGAACCAGGAACCCCTGGTTCACTTAACCAGCACAAAAACATCCTGTGGCGTACTGCATTAGCATCGAATAGCCCCCTTGATATGCAACTTTTTAGGGAAGTTAGGAACCAATATACACAGGCAGTTAGGAAAGCTAAGGCTAGCTTTTTCAAGCAGAAATTTGCATCCTGTAGCACAAACTCAAAAAAGTTCTGGGACACTGTAAAGTCCATGGAGAATAAGAGCACCTCCTCCCAGCTGCCCACTGCACTGAGGCTAGGAAACACTGTCACCACCGATAAATCCACGATAATTGAGAATTTCTATAAGACTTCTATTCTTTTTTTTCTATTTCTATTCTAAGAAATGTTTCTACGGCTGGCCGTGCTTTCCACCTGGCTACCCCTACCCCGGTCAACAGCTCTGCACCCCCCACAGCAACTTGCCCAAGCCTCCCCCATTTATCCTTCACGCAAATCCAGATAGCTGATGTTCTGAAAGAGCTGCAAAATCTGGACCACTACAAATCAGCCGGGCTAGACAATCTGGACTCTCTCTTTCTAAAATTATCCGCCGAAATTGTTGCAACCCCCATTACAAGCCTATTCAACCTCTCTTTCGTATCGTTTGAGATCCCCAAAGATTGGAAAGCCTCCGCGGTCAACCCCCTCCTCAAAGGGGGAGACACTCTAGACCCAAACTGGTACAAACCTATATCTATTCTACCCTGCCTTTCTAAGGTCTTCGAAAGCCAAGTTAACTTCACTAGGGTAGGGGGCAGCATTCGGAATTTTGGTGTCTGCTACTCGGGCCCAGAATATATGATATGCATATAACTGGTAGATTTGGATAGAAAACACTCAAAAGTTTCCAAAACTGTTAAAATAGTTTCTGTGAGTATAACAGAACTGATTTGGCAGGCGAAAATATGAGAAAAATCCATTCAGGAAGTCATTTTTTGGGGGTTTTGTAGTTTTCTATTCAATGCCATTACGGTATCCATTGACTTAGGACTCAAATTGCACTTCCTATGCCTTCCACTAGATGTCAACAGTTTTTAGAAATTGTTTCAGGCTTGTATTCTGAAAAATGAGGAAGTAAGAGCAGTCTGAATGAGTGGACCCTAAAGTGTCACAGAGCTTTTTCATGCGCACGACAGAGCCTTTCTTGTTTACCTTTGATATTGACGACGTTATTGTCTGGTTGAAATATTATTGATTATTTAGGCTAAAAACAACCTGAGGATTGAATATAAACATCGTTTGACATGTTTCTATGAACTTTACGGATACAATTTGGATTTTTTGTCTGCCTGTTTTGACTGCGTTTGAGCCTGCTGAAGAAAACGTGCGAACAAAACAGAGTTTATTTGGATATAAAGAGACTTTATCGAACAAAAGGAACATTTATTGAGTAAATTAATGTCTGCTGAGTGCAACCATATGAAGATCATCAAAGGTAAGGGATACATTTTATTTCTATTTCTGACTTGTGTAACTCTTCTACTTGGCTGGTTACTGTTTGTAATGATTTGTCTGGTGGGCTATGTTCTCAAATAATCGTAAGGTATGCTTTCGCCGTAAAGCATTTTTTAAATCTGACACCGTGGTTGGATTCACAAGAAGTTAATATTTAAACCTATGTAAAACATGTTTTGTTTTCTGAATTTTTATAATGAGTATTTCTGTATTTGAATTTGGCGCCCTGCAGTTTCACTGGCTGTTGACGAGGTGGGACGCAACCGTCCCACATACCCTAGTGAAGTTAACAAACTGATCACCGACCATTTCGAATCCCACCGTACCTTCTCCGCTATGCAATCTGGTTTCCGAGCTGGTCATGGGTGCACCTCAGCCACGCTCAAGGTCCTAAACGATATCATAACCGCCATCGATAAGAGACAATACTGTGCAACCGCATTAATCGACCTGGCCAAGGCTTTCGACTCTGTCAATCACTGCAATCTTATCGGCGGACTCAACAGCGTTGGATTCTCAAATGACTGCCTCAAATGACTGCCTCGCCTGGTTCACCAACTACTTTGCAGACAGAGTTCAGCATGTCAAATCGGAGGGCCTGTTGTCCAGACCTCTGGCATTCTCTATGGGGGTGCCACAGGGTTAAATTCTCGGGCCGACTCTTTTCTCTGTATACATCAATGATGTCGCTCTTGCTGCTGGTGATTCTCTGATCCACCTCTATGCAGACGACACCATTCTGTATACTTCCAGCCCTTCTTTGGACACTGTGTTAACTTCTCTAGGATAGGAGGCAGAATTTTCACGTTTGGATGAAAAGCGTGCCCAGAGTAAACTGCCTCCTACTCAGTCCCAGATGCTAATATATGCATAGTATTATTAGTATTTGATAGAAAACACTCTGAAGTTTCTAAAACTGTTTGAATCATGTCTGTGACTATAACAGAACTTATTTGGCAAGCAAAACCCCGAGGACAAACCATTCAGCTTTTATTTTTTGAGGACACTCTCTTTTCAATGATTTTTCATTGGGAATCCAGATTTCTAAGGGACCTTCCTGCAGTTCCTATCGCTTCCACTGGATGTCAACAGTCTTTAGAAATTGGTTGAGGTTTTTCCTTTGAGAAATGAAGAAGTAGCCATGTTCAGAATGAGGCTCCAGTGAAGTGTACTGTTTGTTAGAGGCATGTGACCAGAAAGCATGCTACATATTGTTTTCCTCCGGTATTGACCACAGATCATCCCATCTTCAATTTTATCAATTATTTACGTTAAAAAATACGTAAAGTTGTATTACAAAAGTAGTTTGAAATGTTTGGACAAAGCTTACAGGTAACTTTTGAGATATTTTGTAGTCACGTTGTGCAAGTTGGAACCGGTGTTTTTCTGGATCAAACGAGAGTACGAGTACGAGGCAGTTTAATTTGGGCACGATTTTTTACAAAGTGAAAACAGCGCCCCCATATTGACAAGAAGTTTTAAGGGCATCATGGGGCTGGTGCGAAAGGGCATCATGGGGCTGGTGCGAATCCGTAGATGGAGATGGTCTAGCTGGCGGGGCGGGTCTTGTGGCCAGCCGTAGATCGAGATGGTCTGGCTGGCGGGGCGGATCTTGTGGCCGGCCGTAGATGGAGATGGTCTAGCTGGCGGGGGCGGGTCTTGTGGCCGGCCGTAGATCGAGATGGTCTAGCTGGCAGGGTGGGTCTTGTGGCCGGCCGTAGATCGAGATGGTCTAGCTGGCGGGGGCGGGTCTTGTGGCCGGCCGTAGATCGAGATGGTCTGGCTGGCGGGGCGGATCTTGTGGCCCTTAGGCATGGCCGGGGATGCGAGGAGTTGGCCGGGTGGATCGTGGAGATCTCGTAGGCTCCCAGTTTTCTGTCAGAGTGACGGGGGTGTGGATCTTGCCCTGGGTTCCGTTCAGTGGGGAAGCCGGTGGATGTTTGGAACCGCAGTCTGGCCGAACGGTTCAAGAACAGTTATTTTTAGCACAGAGCAATTGGATGATTCTTATTGTTTCCTAGTGGGAAACTCGGGACTCATCTTTCCGAGTTTCAAATTGTCTTGAACCTGGCAAGATTTCACGTGGCAGGATTTAGTGGCTCCCGAGTGGCGCAGCGGTATAAGGCACTGCATCTCAGTGCTAGAGGCGTCACTACAGACCCTGGTTCGATCCCGGGCTGTATCACAACTGGCCGTGATCGGGCAGCACACACTTGGGTTAGGGGTGGGTTTGGCTGGGGTAAAATAAGAATTTGTTCTTAACTGACTTGCCTAGTTAAATAAAGGTTAGAAGACAGCTTTACTGTTGTATTATATTGGCACTGAATCAAATCCAGACTTCAATGCAGGTGTGAGGGAGGTGTTGCTTCAGTATAATCTAGTGAGACAGTGAATGAGAGAAGGTTTTTGTAGTGTAGACAGGGGAATCTGCAACACTGTGCATAACTAGCAGCACAGAAATACACTGCACTGTGTTGAGGTCGTCTCAAGTTGAACATGTTCAGAGAGGCATTCTTTGGGCCTCCACCACTCAAATCTCCACTCATATTGAAATGCTTTTCATATGAACTCTCAATGGTTTTAGAATTAAAATTCAAATATCCAATGAGTTTCAGAGCTGTTTCTCCGTGTGGTTTCTGGTACCACAGCATCACTCTATAGTCTGTTTTCTGATGGTGGCAGAAGAGTTGAATATTCTCTCCAGGTCTGCTGAAGACTGCAGAGGGAGTCTGGTGAACCTCAACACTGAGACAGAGACCTGGAGAGAGATTGAGAGAAGACAATATCTTTCATTTTTTTTATAGATAAGAGACAAAGATACATAATTCCCGTACTGTTCATCTAAACAAGGGACCATGTCTAAGTCAGATGACTGTTATTACCTGAGAGCCAACAGAGTAAGAGGATTCTGATCATGTTGAGTCAGATTACTGTTATTATCTGAGAGCCAACAGAGTAAGAGGATTCTGATCATGTTGAGTCAGATTACTGTTATTACCTGAGAGCCAACAGAGTAAGAGGATTCTGATCATGTTGAGTCAGATGACTGTTATTATCTGAGAGCCAACAGAGTAAGAGGATTCTGATCATGTTGAGTCTTGAGCTGAACATCAACAACTAACTGACATCTCATCTGAACTGACTGGAGAGGAGAAAGAGGGACAGGAAGTGACCTCATCAGCGATGTAATGACAGAACGTTGTCACAGTCACAGAAATATAATGTCTAGATAGGACGGCTGCCAGTCCACCCACTATGGCATCATTGACTTGAATGAGGAGACCCGTTCTACTCATTCTAGTTGTGGTTACAGTATATCGGATCAAATCCAGACCTCAACGCAGGTGTGAGGGAGGTGTTCTGTTAAATAGTATACTACAGTGAGACAGATTGTGTCACACAGGGTTTTTTGTAAGTGCAGAGAGGGAATCTACATCACTGTGGCCTTCGCTTGCAGCACAGTAATAAACCGCACTGTGATCGGGACCTTTCAGGTTGAACATGTTCAGAGAGACATTCTTCGGGTCGTTCTGACTCAAATCCCCACTCACGTTTAGATGTCCTTCAATGTACGTGGTTTGAGTCTTAAAATATAAATAGCCTATAAGTTTTAGTTGTTTTTCTCCCGGTGACTGCTGGAACCACTGCATCAGTCTGTAGTTAGTTCTCTCGTGGTGGCAGAAGATCTGAACGTTCTCCCCACGTTTCAGTAAGACTTCAGAGGGAGACTGATACACCTCAAGGCTGAGACAGAGACCTGGAGAAAGGTGGAGAGAAGACATTTTACTTCAAGTGATGGATGAAATTATATCCACATTGGCCTATACCCCAATGGCTGGACATATACACAGAAATGCCCATACTGGATATCAAAATAATTGATGATTTCCAAAATGTGTATTAGGCCTATTACCATTAAGGCAAATAAGTAAGACGGAAAAAGGGATGAGGAAATGAAACATTTTGACTCCCAGTCAACGAGAACAACATCAGAGGAACTGAGTCATTTTGAACTCACATGGGTAGAATATATAAAACAGGATGTGACATCACAATCTAAACATGGGTGTTACAGTAATGATCCTCCCACGTGATTTTTGTTTAATGGCACCCTATTCCTTATATAGTGCACTTATTTTTTATATAAGCCCCATACCATCCTGCAGTAGAGACATTTATAGAAGCCCCATACCATCCTACAGTAGAGACATTTATAGAAGCCCCATACCATCCTACAGTAGAGGCTTTTATAGAAGCCCCATACCATCCTACAGTAGAGACATTTATAGAATGCCTACTGATACCACAGTATGGTGTTGTAGCTGGGGAGAGTGTGTTCCGCCTGCTGATACCACAGTATGGTGTTGTAGCTGGGGAGAGTGTGTTCCACCTGCTGATAGCACAGTATGGTGTTGTAGCTGGGGAGAGTGTGTTCCACCTGCTGATACCACAGTATGGTGTTGTAGCTGGGGAGAGTGTGTTCCACCTACTGATACCACAGTATGGTGTTGTAGCTGGGGAGAGTGTGTTCCACCTGCTGATACCACAGTATGGTGTTGTAGCTGGGGAGAGTGTGTTCCACCTGCTGATACCACAGTATGGTGTTGTAGCTGGGGAGAGTGTGTTCCACCTGCTGATACCACAGTATGGTGTTGTAGCTGGGGAGAGTGTGTTCCACCTGCTGATACCACAGTATGGTGTTGTAGCTGGGGAGAGTGTGTTCCACCTGCTGATACCACAGTATGGTGTTGTAGCTGGGGAGAGTGTGTTCCACCTACTGATACCACAGTACGGTGTTGTAGCTGGGGAGAGTGTGTTCCACCTGCTGATACCACAGTATGGTGTTGTAGCTGGGGAGAGTGTGTTCCACCTGCTGATACCACAGTATGGTGTTGTAGCTGGGGAGAGTGTGTTCCACCTGCTGATACCACAGTACGGTGTTGTAGCTGGGGAGAGTGTGTTCCACCTGCTGATACCACAGTATGGTGTTGTAGCTGGGGAGAGTGTGTTCCACCTGCTGATACCACAGTATGGTGTTGTAGCTGGGGAGGGTGTGTTCCACCTGCTGATACCACAGTATGGTGTTGTAGCTGGGGAGAGTGTGTTCCACCTGCTGATACCACAGTATGGTGTTGTAGCTGGGGAGAGTGTGTTCCACCTGCTGATACCACAGTATGGTGTTGTAGCTGGGGAGAGTGTGTTCCACCTGCTGATACCACAGTATGGTGTTGTAGCTGGGGAGAGTGTGTTCCACCTGCTGATACCACAGTACGGTGTTGTAGCTGGGGAGAGTGTGTTCCACCTGCTGATACCACAGTATGGTGTTGTAGCTGGGGAGAGTGTGTTCCACCTGCTGATACCACAGTATGGTGTTGTAGCTGGGGAGGGTGTGTTCCACCTGCTGATACCACAGTATGGTGTTGTAGCTGGGGAGAGTGTGTTCCACCTGCTGATACCACAGTATGGTGTTGTAGCTGGGGAGAGTGTGTTCCACCTGCTGATACCACAGTATGGTGTTGTAGCTGGGGAGAGTGTGTTCCACCTGCTGATACCACAGTATGGTGTTGTAGCTGGGGAGAGTGTGTTCCACCTGCTGATACCACAGTATGGTGTTGTAGCTGGGGAGAGTGTGTTCCACCTGCTGATACCACAGTACGGTGTTGTAGCTGGGGAGAGTGTGAACAGGACAGCAGTTTCTCCAGAACTCTGAAATACTGAAGATGGAGTCTGAAGAACGTTGGAACAGAGGAGTTCACCTGTTACAGAAGAGGAGAGAGAGACCTGTTTGTTATAACTACTGTAGTCATTCAGGAAATATATGGAATTATAGATTATTTCAGACGGTATCTAATCTGTGTTCCAGAATAATCAAGAGATTCACGTTCATAGGTGAATAATATCCAACAGTGAAAGATTCTTAGTTCAACAGTGAGTCAAGATGAACATTCAAAAGGACATGGATCTTCAGCTCTCAGACTCCTTACTACACACCATAGTTTACTGTGGTACTGTGTCTGGTGAGTCCACATGGATTTGTTGATCTGTAACTCCACCTACAGGAAAGACATGATATCATACCATACTGTATCATGGTCTCCTGTATATCAGAGGGAACCTCCCCTTTCTGTTAGACCAGCTGGTGAGTGTTTTGGCATTGAATCAGAGTCAGATACAGTGTGATGTTAATACAGGTGTGATTAGTCTACAGTACACCAGGGAGGAGGTTTTTGTAGAGCAGAGAGGGAGATCTGATGCACTGTGTAAACTAGCAGCACAGTAATACACAGCACTGCTATTTGGAGTTAGTTGACTGATGGTTAAGGTGCTGGTACCACCTGCATTAGCATCTCCTTCTATATTAAATCCAGCCTCAGGATATCCAGTTTTCCCATTCTGGTATCCTAAATACACAAATTCTCTGTAGTTGGATTGCTTGCACCAGAGGATACGATCATAGCCTGATATACTATGTGAACACTCCGTCTTAGCAGACTCTCCCTGGTTCTTGTACAGGGATGCAGGACTCTGGTAAACCTGGTTACTGAGAGGAGAACCTGGAGAAAGAAAGAAAGAGAGAGAGAGAGAGACAGAGAGAGAGAGAGAAAGAAAGAGAGAGAGAGAGAGACAGACACACAGACAGAGAGAGAGAGAGAGACAAAGAGAAAGAGAGAGAGAGGTGAAACAACAGATAAAGAAACATATTCATCTGAAACATAAAAAACAATCAAATGAGGATATTATTAGTTGATGAGATCAATGACCTGAATACCTGCAGCCCAGGCTGTGTAACCCATGGTGATGGAGATAAGAATTGTGATCATGTTGACTCACTGTTAAGGAGACAGAATGAGACAGACAAACCCCTCCTCATGAATTAGAGGTGGCTTCTCATCAACTCATCTCAGTGATCTAATAGAGGGATGCTGCCTCCTTATGAGAACATCTAAGACATCAGAGACCTGAGATGAACCCTGCAGGAGGAGTCTATGTGGGACAGGAAGCAGGGTTTAGTAGAGCAGAGAGGGAGATCTGGTGGGTCATTTCCTGTTTTAATGTGTATCTGAGTTATTGGCAGTCAAGCAGTCAGACATTCGTTCAGTATGACGTAGTACTGTGATAATGTCTCTCTCAGTATGGCGTAGTACTGTGGTAAAGTCTCTCTCAGTATGACGTAGTACTGTGGTAAAGTCTCTCTCAGTATGACGTAGTACTGTGGTAAAGTCTCTCTCAGTATGATGTAATACTGTGGTAAAGTCTCTCTCAGTATGACGTAGTACTGTGGTAAAGTCTCTCTCAGTATGACGTAGTACTGTGGTAAAGTCTCTCTCAGTATGACGTAGTACTGTGGTAAAGTCTCTCTCAGTATGACGTAGTACTGTGGTAAAGTCTGTCAGTATGACGTAGTACTGTGGTAAAGTCTCTCTCAGTATGACGTAGTACTGTGATAAAGTCTCTCTCAGTATGACGTAGTACTGTGGTAAAGTCTCTCTCAGTATGACGTAGTACTGTGGTAAAGTCTCTCTCAGTATGACGTAGTACTGTGGTAAAGTCTCTCTCAGTATGACGTAGTACTGTGGTAAAGTCTCTCTCAGTATGACGTAGTACTGTGGTAAAGTCTCTCTCAGTATGACGTAGTACTGTGATAAAGGTATAAAGATTGGCCCACCTCCCGGCCCGCTCAGTGATCACTCGTCTACACAGCTGATGCCTCCCGGACTCTTCCCCAACACGGCTAGTACTCCACTAGTCCACCGGTTCCTTGCCATAAGCTCTGGAGCTTTGCATCGGATCATCGCTGCTAGCTAGCTGCTACCGAGAGGCTATAGTGGCTAACGCCCCTGTCCTGAAGCTAGCACCAGTTAGCCGTGAACCAGGTGCATCTCCCGGCTAGCAAACTAAATTACTGCAACCACAATACTTCTTTCGCCAACTGGCCTGGACCCTTTGTCGACACGAAGCCCCGCCGTTCCACCACGACTGGTCTGCCGACGTATCTCCATCCGCTGTGCCCCCAACCGGCCTTTACCGGATGTCGGAGCAGGCGCTTCTACTATCCCCGGCCTGCTAACTTTAAACGCCGTGCCCCCCGCTTGCTACATAGTAACGACTACCTAACGGCTTCCCTGTTTTATCTATTGCTGTTCACTGGACCCTATGATCACCTGGCTACATAGCTGATACCTGATGGACTGTTCATTAAATACCGGTACTCCATTTTGTTTATTTTTTGTTTATCTGTTAGCCCCAGCCTTCGAACTCAGGCCCTGTGTGTAGTTAACAGACCCTCTCTGCCCATTCATCGCCACTTTACCTGTTGTTGTTGTCTTAGCTGATTAGCTGTTGTTGTCTTACCCGTTGTTGTCTTAGCTAGCTCTCCCAATCAACACCTGTGATTGCTTTATGCCTCGCATTATGTCTCTCTCAAATGTCAATATGCCTTGTATATTGTCTTTTAGGATAGTTATCATTGTTTTAGTTTACTGTGGAGCCCCTAGTCCCACTCAACATGCCTCTGATACCTCCTTTGTCCCACCTCCCAGCCATCCTCAAGTCTCCACCACTCAGCCATCCTCAAGTCTCTACCACTCAGCCATCCTCATGTCTCCACCACTCAGCCATCCTCAGGTCTCCACCACTCAGCCATCCTCAGGTCTCTACCACTCAGCCATCCTCATGTCTCCACCACTCAGCCATCCTCATGTCTCCACCACTCAGCCATCCTCATGTCTCCACCACTCAGCCATCCTCAGGTCTCCACCACTCAGCCATCCTCAGGTCTCTACCACTCAGACATCCTCATGTCTCCACCACTCAGCCATCCTCATGTCTCCACCACTCAGCCATCCTCATGTCTCTACCACTCAGCCATCCTCATGTCTCTACCACTCAGCCCTCCTCAGGTCTCTATCACTCAGCCATCCTCAGGTCTCTACCACTCAGCCGTCCTCAGGTCTCTACCACTCAGCCATCCTCAGGTCTCCACCACTCAGCCATCCTCAGGTCTCTACCACTCAGCCGTCCTCAGGTCTCTACCACTCAACCATCCTCAGGTCTCCACCACTCAGCCATCCTCATGTCTCTACCACTCAGCCATCCTCAGGTCTCTACCACTCAGCCATCCTCAGGTCCCTACCACTCAGCCATCCTCAGGTCTCCACAACTCAGCCATCCTCATGTCTCTACAACTCAGCCATCCTCAGGTCTCCACCACTCAGCCATCCTCATGTCTCTACCACTCAGCCCTCCTCAGGTCTCCACCACTCAGCCACACACACTGATACTGACACTTCACATACACACATATTTACAGCAGTGGCCAAAAGTTTTGAGACTGACACAAATATAAATTTTCACAAGGTCTGCTGCCTCAGTTTGTATGATGGCAATTTGCATATACTCCAGAATGTTAAGAAGAGTGATCAGATGAATTGCAATTAATTGCAAAGTCCCTCTTTGCCATGCAAATGAACTGAATACCAAAAAAACATTTCCACTGCATTTCAGCCCTGCCACAAAAGGACAAGCTGCCATCATGTCAGTGATTCTCTCGTTAACACAGGTGTGAATGTTGACGAGGACAATGCTGGAGATCACTCTGTCATGCTGATTGAGTTCGAATAACAAACTGGAAGCTTCAAAAGGAGGGTGGTGCTTGGAAACATTGTTCTTCCTCTGTCAACCATGGTTATCTGCAAGGTAACACGTGCCGTCATCATTGCTTTTCACAAAAAGGGCTTCACAGGCAAGGATATTGCTGACAGTAAGATGGCACCTAAATCAACCATTTATCGGATCATCAAGAACTTCAAGGAGAGCAGTTCAATTGTTGTGAAGAAGGCTTCAGGGCGCCCAAGAAAGTCCAGCAAGCGCCAGGACCGTCTCCTAAAGTTGATTCAGCTGCGGGATCGAGGCACCACCAGTACAGAGCTTGCTCAGGAATGGCAGCAGGCAGGTGTGAGTGCATCTGCACGCACAGTGAGGCAAAGACTTGTGGAGGATGGCCTGGTGTCAAGAAGGGCAGCAAAGAAGCCACTTCTCTCCAGGAAAAACATCAGGGACAGACTGATATTCTGCAAATGGTACAGGGATTGGACTGCTGAGGACTGGGGTAAAGTCATTTTCTCTGATGAATCCCCTTTCCGATTGTTTGGGCAATCTGGAAAAAAGCTTGTCTGGAGAAGACAAGGTGAGCGCTACCATCAGTCCTGTGTCATGCCAACAGTAAAGCATCCTGAGACCATTCATGTGTGGGGTTGCTTCTCAGCCAAGGGAGTGGGTTCACTCACAATTGTGCCTAAGAACACAGCCATGAATAAAGAATGGTACCAACACATCCTTCAAGAGCAACTTCTCCCAACCATCCAGGAACAGTTTGGTGACGAGCATTGCCTTTTCCAGCATGATGGAGCACCTTGCCATAAGGCAAAAGTGATAACTAAGTGAATCGGGAACAAAACATCAATATTTTGGGTCCATGGCCAGGAAACTCCCCAGACCTTAATCCCATTGAGAACTTGTGGTCAATCCTCAAGAGGCGGGTGGACATATAAAAATCCACAAATTCTGACAAACTCTAAGCATTGATTATGCAAGAATGGGCTGCCATCAGTCAGGATGTGGACCAGAAGTTAATTGACAGCATGCCAAGGGGGGATTGCAGAGGTCTTGAATAAGAAAGGTCAACATTGCAAATATTGACTCTTTGCATCAACTTCATGTAATTGTCAATAAAAGCCTTTGACACTTATGAAATGCTTGTAATTATACTTCAGTATTCCATAGTAACATCTGACAAAAATATCTAAAGACACTGAAGCAGCAAACTTTGTGGAAATTAATATTTGTGTCATTCTCAAAACTTTTGGTCATGACTGTATATACACACACACACTCATTCACCCATGCTCAGTCACTCAATACAGTATGTAGCCCTTGTATCTGATGATGTCTGGACAGATAAAGTATGACACGCCATACTATTTTTGTCCAGACAGCATCAGATACATGGTTTACACATACGGAGACAGAGGGTCACCAGGACCAGGCCCCCTAGGTCCCTCCCTTGCCACATTCCCTGGCCCAAGGCCCCCTAGGGCCCTCCAAAACCACATTCCCTGTCCCAGGCCCCCTAGGGCCCTCCCATACCACATTCCCTGTCCCAGGTCCCCTAGGGCCCTCCAATACCACATTCCCTGGCCCAGGCTCCATAGGTCCCTCCCATACCACATTCCCTAACCCAGGCCACCTAGAGCCCTCCAATACCACCGGCCCTGTCTCAGACCCCCTAAGGCCCTCCTAAACCACCTGCCCTGTCTCAGGCCCCCTAGGATCCTCCCATACCACCGGCCCTGGTCCAGGCACCTATACTGTCCCAAGTGAAACACTATTCCCTTTATAGGGCACTAACTTTGACCAGGGCCCATAGAATGCCACTATACAGCATCTTCTAAATGTGTGTTGAGAAACACTCCCACTTGGTGGAGAACTGAGGAAGTGCACCTAAACCATCTAAACCAGCCACTTATAACAGTATCATTACCATCTGTTGATATCAAATGGATCATAGCAAAGTGTTGTTGAAGTGGTTGAAGACAGGTGCAGGTGTATAGAGCTGTTGTCAGTATTATATGAGAGGATCAGAGAGGGTTTTTGTAGAGGAGAGAGGGTCTAGTGAAACACTGTGCTTCACTAGCAGCACAGAAATACACTGCACTGTCTTCAGCTTCTGTCACTTTGGGAATATGTAGATACGCCATTTTATTAGCTGCAGCATCTCCACTGACATTAAAACGCCCTTTAAAGGAATCTTCCACCGTTGGACTGGTGAATCTCACATACCCAATGAGTTTCAGAGCAGTGTTTTGGGCTGACTGTTGGTACCACAGTATCGTGTAGTAGCTTGTATCAGTGTGGCTGCAGGTGAGATTAACTTTATCTTCAGGTCCTTTTAGTATTGCAGTAGGAGTCTGGTGAACTTTGTCTGTCGGTGACAGCCCTGTGGATGAAAACAGACAATATGAAATATACAGTATTACTCAGCGTATTGACAGCAATATATTTCAGTAGTAAATCTATCTTTCACGAGGGATTTAGTACCTGTCACCCATAGTGGTAGAGTTGCTACATGTATGAGAAGCTTGATCATGTTGATGGTTCTGGAGAGAAGAGTCACATGGACAAGGAGAAAGGGTTTTCAGATAGTCAGAGATGTGATGTCATCTAGTGGGAGTGTCTAATGTATGTCAGCATCCCAAATGGCACCCTATTCCCTTTCTAGTGCACTACTTTAGACCAGAGCCCATAGGGGGGAGGGGAGAATAAGGCAATAGAGAAGGGGAGCTGAACTGAGCTGCCGGAGGGGAAGGAAATTACATCACTTTGACGTCAGAACTTGTGTTGATATTCAAGCAGATCCCTTGTTCACCTACAGGTCTCCTGTTCAACTTAAAGGTGTATTGTGGAGCATACCGGTATCTACATCATTGAAAGTATTTGTCTTTCTTAGTCTTTAGATTTGATCTGTGTTATAGATTCTGCAGTCATCACACTAGAAATAGGATGTAATTTGAAGAAATACCTGAACCGTTTCTTCAAGACAACAACATCAACCACATTATTTGGTCTAGAGGTTTGATATCAACTTCCTCCATGTGCTCAGACATCTACAGCGGTGGATAGCAGGTGTGCTGGGTGTTGATGTACACTGCAGTTATGGAGTAAAGGATCAGAAGGGGCTTTTGTAGAAGAGAGAAGGCTATCTACATCACTGTGTTGACTTCAGGTCAGAACAGTAATACACTGCACTGACTTCAGGTCAGAACAGTAATATACTGCACTGACTTCAGGTCAGAACAGTAATACACTGCACTGACTTCAGGTCAGAACAGTAATACACTGCACTGACTTCAGGTCAGAACAGTAATACACTGCACTGACTTCAGGTCAGAACTGTAATACTCTGCACTGACTTCAGGTCAGAACAGTAATACACTGCACTGACTTCAGGTCAGAACAGTAATACACTGCACTGACTTCAGGACAGAACAGTAATACACTGCACTGACTTCAGGTCAGAACAGTAAGGGAGAGAAAGAGGGGAGAGAGAGAGTAGTCATGTGAATCACATCTATTCAGGGGGGAGTAATGGAATTTAACATTGTAACATTGCATAATGTATGTTAATGAGCGATGACACTAAACTGTAAATACTGGTATACTGTACTAGGACAGATATCACCTTGCTTATGCCATCATCCATCTGTGTTTATTCATTGGCACTGAGTCAAAGTCAAAGCTCAGATGCAGGTGTTCTGAGCCGTGGTGTAATATTACCATCAGACAGGGTTTTTGTAGAGGACAGGAGGAAGTCTACATCACTGTGTTGGCTGGCTGCACAGTAATAAACTGCACTGTGTTCAGGTCCTCTCAGACTCACTAGATGAAGATACGCCTCTTTCCCACCGTCTCCACTCACATTGAAGTGCTTTTCAAATGATTTCTCCATGGTTATTGACTTGGTATATGCATAACCAATGAGTTCCATAGCAGTGTCTCCTGCTGACTGTTTGTACCATAGTATCACGTAGTAGTTAGGGATAGTATGGCTGCAGGTGAGTTGAACGTTTCCTCCAGGTCCTTCTGTTAGTGCCACAGGCCTCTGATGAACCATGCTACTAAACGACTGTCCTGTGGACAGAGAGAGAGAGAGAGGGAGAGAAAATAGAGGAGAGAGAGAGAGAGAGAGAGAGAGAGAGAGAGAGAGAGAGAGAGAGAGAGAAGGAGCGAGAGAGGGAGAGAGAGGAGATAATAAAGAAAGAGAAGGTGAGAGAGAAGGAGCGAGAGAAAGGATATTTTATTCAGTTTGATGACGTTCGTAGTATCGTTAGGCTTCTCATCGTAAGTGATTTAATACCTGTCACCCATAGTGGTAGAGCTGTCAGGTGAATCAGAACTCTGAACATCTTGATGAAGAAAAAGATTATGATGATGATGATGAAGATGATGAAGATGCTGAGGAAGACGATGCTGATGACGATGTGATATGAGTGTCTCCTGGATGAAGTCTGAGGTGAAAGGAGATTGGCTGTAGTAGTATCATGTTTCCTTCAGGGTGGTGGATAGTGACAGTGTTAGAGGGAGTGTCAGGAAGCCTGTACTGTAAAGCTCATAGGACCTCACTGTGAACATGACTGATGACATGATCATGACAAGGAAACCATCAGACATTAGAAGAACTAGAGTTAGAGGTCCCCCTACAGTATGTGATGAGACCATCAGACATTAGTAGAACTAGAGTTAGAGGTCCCCCTACAGTATGTGATGAGACCATCAGACATTAGTAGAACTAGAGTTAGAGGTCCCCCTACAGTATGTGATGAGACCATCAGACATTAGTAGAACTAGAGTTAGAGGTCCCCCTACAGTATGTGATGAGACCATCAGACATTAGTAGAACTAGAGTTAGAGGTCCCCCTACAGTATGTGATGAGACCATCAGACATTAGTAGAACTAGAGTTAGAGGTCCCCCTACAGTATGTGATGAGACCATCAGACATTAGTAGAACTAGAGTTAGAGGTCCCCCTACAGTATGTGATGAGACCATCAGACATTAGTAGAACTAGAGTTAGAGGTCCCCCTACAGTATGTGATGAGACCATCAGACATTAGTAGAACTAGAGTTAGAGGTCCCCCTACAGTATGTGATGAGACCATCAGACATTAGTAGAACTAGAGTTAGAGGTCCCCCTACAGTATGTGATGAGACCATCAGACATTAGTAGAACTAGAGTTAGAGGTCCCCCTACAGTATGTGATGAGACCATCAGACATTAGTAGAACTAGAGTTAGAGGTCCCCCTACAGTATGTGATGAGACCATCTCTTTACATATTATATTACATCCTATTGAAATACTGGGGTTTTTGTGCAGCTGTACTTGTTGTCTGTATCACTGTGTTGACTCACAGCACAGAAGTACATGCCGCTGTCTCCTGCCTCCAACTTCTTCACTGTGAAAGATCCCCTCTCAGCTACAGTCTTGTTGGCTGAGAATTTGTCTTCACCGAAGTCTCCATATTCAGCTTTGCTATAACTACTTGTGTAAACTACCTGCTTCATTCCCTCTCCTGGAAGCTGTCTGTACCAATACATCTGGTAGTAGGTAGCTCCCTTAGTGTGACTGCAGTTCATCTGAGCATCCCTGTCTTTCAGTTCCCAGAGTATGGTGGGTGTCTGAGTGACTTCACTCCCCTCAACAAGACCTGTAAGGATACAGTGAGAATGAAATCAATAGAGTTAGGTACAGTTAGACCTGAATACATCAAGACTCAGGTGAAGGGAACATATGCTTGGACACATCAATATCTATAACTAGAGAAGACCTTCATTGTAAATAAGAATGTTGTTCTGAACTTTCCTGGTTAAATAAATGAAACATTATGAAACTGTACCTGCAGCACAGAGCAGTGAGACAGTAACAGTGGAGAGAAATGTGAACATGTTTGATCACGTTATATGTGAGAGTGCTGGAAAGAGTCTGGTATCAATGTCTATAAAACAAGAGGAGTGTCACATAGATGAATAGATGCCAATCAGTAGACCACGACAGGTTCCACCATATTCAACATGTCAGTGAAGTGGGAGGGACTGATGATCTGAATACATCATGCTAATTAGTGGTTCAGACTGTAGAGACATTCACATTATTAAAGTTAGAGGTCCCCCTACAGTCCATGATGAGACCATCAGCTCTTTACATATTATATTCTATCCTATAGAGCTCGCCAGCTTGTAGTCCTAAAACACGGAAATTAGTCAGCATTTTCTACCTCTGGTTCGACGACCATTGCTATGGGAGAAATGAAGGGGGAAATAATGGGGTTTTGGGATATAAGGTCTGAAGTTAACACAGGCTTTGGAGATATTATACATTTTGTTCTGTGCAATAACTTAAGGATCGGTCCCTTTTTTTCAATTTCACCTAAAATGACAAACCTGAATCTAACTGCCTGTAGCTCAGGACCTGAAGCAAGGATATGCATATTCTTGATCCCATTTGAAAGGAAACACTTTGACGTTTGTGGAACTATGAAATTAATGTAGGAGAATATAACACATTTCCAGAACGAAAAAATTCATCGTTTTTGAAATGCAAGAGAAAGACCAAACTTCCAGATAGGAGTCTAGGTGTAATTTATATTTTAGCCACCAGATGGCAGTAGTGTGTGTGCAAAGATTCAGACTGATCCAGAGAAGAATTAAATTACTGCACAATATTTATAATTAATCTTGAGAGGACTTTTACCAAATGTGCCATTTTTGGTCCATTGATATATTTTCAAGTACATAACTATAGAGAACACAGGCAAATGATATGGTAATATCAAATTAAAGTTTACAGACTTCCAGAAATGTCATACATGATGGATCATTAGCTCATTTACTAACATTCACACATCAAGATGGCCGGGCGGGGTGGGTATGGAGCCAGAGACAGCAGTGGGGTCAAACTGTAGAACATAAAACTAGATTTTATCAAACAAAACTATGCTGCATTTTATCTCTGAGACCCTCAGGATGACACATCACAGCAAAATTACTGAATGTAAGTACATTATTTACCTTCAGAGGTGAATGTATCAAACCAGTTGCCCTGATAAAAGTGTTTTGTTGTTGTGGACTCTCCTCAAACAATAGCATGGTATTTTAGTCAATGTAATAACTACTGGTGAACGGGTGAAAGTGAGTGGTGCCCGCTGGGCTAGAGAGGCTGTAAGGGCTGCATGTGGGATATTTGGAGCAGAGGTATGAATAGTTGAATGGGAGATGTTTTTAACCATTTCTAATTATTATTGCTACATTTTATCGTTTGGGAAACACCAGTGAATAAAACCAAGAATGTAATGTCATCTAAAACAATAATTGGGTTCCATTAAGTGGAACAACATCTGAGATTGAAGTAAATGTTCCACCTGCTGATACCACAGTATGGTGTTGTAGCTGGGGAGAGTGTGTTCCACCTGCTGATACCACAGTATGGTGTTGTAGCTGGGGAGAGTGTGTTCCACCTGCTGATACCACAGTATGGTGTTGTAGCTGGGGAGAGCGTGTTCCACCTGCTGATACCACAGTATGGTGTTGTAGCTGGGGAGAGCGTGTTCCACCTGCTGATACCACAGTATGGTGTTGTAGCTGGGGAGAGTGTGTTCCACCTGCTGATACCACAGTATGGTGTTGTAGCTGGGGAGAGTGTGTTCCCCCTACTGATACCACAGTATGGTGTTGTAGCTGGGGAGAGTGTGTTCCACCTGCTGATACCACAGTATGGTGTTGTAGCTGGGGAGAGTGTGTTCCACCTGCTGATACCACAGTATGGTGTTGTAGCTGGGGAGAGTGTGTTCCACCTGCTGATACCACAGTATGGTGTTGTAGCTGGGGAGAGTGTGTTCCACCTGCTGATACCACAGTATGGTGTTGTAGCTGGGGAGAGTGTGTTCCACCTGCTGATACCACAGTATGGTGTTGTAGCTGGGTAGAGTGTGTTCCACCTGCTGATACCACACTATGGTGTTGTAGCTGGGGAGAGCGTGTTCCACCTGCTGATACCACAGTATGGTGTTGTAGCTGGGGAGAGTGTGTTCCACCTGCTGATACCACAGTATGGTGTTGTAGCTGGGGAGAGTGTGTTCCACCTGCTGATACCAAAGCATGGTGTTGTAGCTGGGGAGAGTGTGTTCCACCTGCTGATACCACAGTATGGTGTTGTAGCTGGGGAGAGTGTCATCAGGACAGCAGTTTCTCCAGAACTCTGAAATACTGAAGATGGAGTCTGAAGAACGCTGGAACAGAGGAGTTCACCTGTTACAGAAGAGGAGAGAGAGACCTGTTTGTTATAACTACTGTAGTCATTCAGGAAATACATGTAGTTATAGATTATTTCAGACGGTATCTAATCTGTGTTCCAGAATAATCAAGAGATTCACGTTCATATGTGGAAAATATCCAACAGTGAAAGATTCTTAGTTCAACACTGAGTCAAGATGAACATTCAAAAGGACATGGATCTTCAGCTCTCAGACTCCTTACTACACACCATAGTTTACTGTGGTACTGTGTCTGGTGAGTCCACATGGATTTGTTGAGCTGTAACTCCACCTACAGGAAAGACATGATATCATACCATACTGTATCATGGTCTCCTGTATATCAGAGGGAACCTCCCCTTTCTGTTAGACCAGCTGGTGAGTGTTTTGGCATTGAATCAGAGTCAGATACAGTGTGATGTTAATACAGGTGTGATTAGTCTACAGTACACCAGGGAGGAGGTTTTTGTAGAGCAGAGAGAGAGATCTGATGCACTGTGTAAACTAGCAGCACAGTAATACACAGCACTGCTATTTGGAGTTAGTTGATTGATGGTTAAGGTGCTGGTACCACCTGCATTAGCATCTCCTTCTACATGAAATCCAGCCTCAGGATATCCAGTTTTCCTATTCTGGTATCCTAAATACACATATTCTCTGTAGTTGGATTGCTTGTACCAGAGGATTTTGTCATAGCTTGATATACTATGTGAACACTCCATCTTAGCCGACTTTCCCTGGTTCTTGTACAGGTCTGCAGGTCTCTGGTGAACCTGGTTACTGAGAGAAGAACCTGGAGAGAGAGACAACGAGAAGGAGAGAGAGAGACAGAGAGAGAGAGAAAGAGACAGGCAGACAGAAAGAGAGAGAGAGAGAGAGAGAGAGAGAGAGAGAGAGAGAGAGAGAGAGGCAACATATAAAGAAACATTTTCACCTGAAACATAAAAAACAATCAAATGAGGATATTAGTAGTTGATGAAATCAGTGATGTGAATACCTGCAGCCCAGGCTGTGTAACCCATGGTGATGGAGATAAGAATTGTGATCATGTTGACTCACTGTTAAGGAGACAGAATGAGACAGACAAACCCCTCCTCATGAATTAGAGGTGGCTTCTCATCAACTCATCTCAGTGATCTAATAGAGGGATGCTGCCTCCTTATGAGAACATCTAAGACATCAGAGACCTGAGATGAACCCTGCAGGAGGAGTCTATGTGGGACAGGAAGCAGGGTTTAGTAGAGCAGAGAGGGAGATCTGATGCACTGATATCTAGAGTTAGCTGATTGATTGAACCTGTTATGGCTGCAGCCCGGTGTCGGTACACTTATGACAACAGCCCGTCCAAGTGCAGGACGCGAAATTCAAAAGATATTTTTTAGAAATATTTAACTTTCACACATTAACAAGTCCAATACAGCAAATGAAAGATACACATCTTGTGAATCCAGCCAACATGTCCGATTTTTAAAATGTTTTACAGCGAAAACACCACGTATATTTATGTTAGCTCACCGCCAAATACAAAAAAGCACAGACATTTTTCACAGCACAGGTAGCTTGCACAAAACCAACCTAACTAACCAAGAACCAACCAAACTAACCAAGAAACAACTTCATCAGATGAAAGTCTTATAACAAGTTATACAATAAATCTATGTTTTGTTCGAAAAATGTGCATATTTGAGGTATAAATCATAGTTTTACATTGCAGCTACAATCGGAAATAGCACCGAAGCAGCTAGAACAATTACAGAGACCAAATTGAAATACCTAAATACTCATCATAAAACATTTATGAAAAATACATGGTGTACAGCAAATTAAAGACAAACATCTTGTGAATCCAGCATATATTTCCGATTCTTTAAGTGTTTTACAGCGAAAACACAATATAGCATTATATTAGCTTACTACAATAGCCAACCACACAACAGCATTGATATCGAATAAACCATCAAAAGATATTAATTTTTTCAAACTTCTCAAACTTCATCAGATGACAGTCCTATAACATCATATTACACAATACATATATGGTTTGTTCGAAAATGTGCATATTTAGAGCTGAAATCCGTGGTTATACATTGGGAAAACTTAGCATCTTTTTCCCAGAATGTCCAGATATATTTCTGACACTCACCTATTCTAATCAACTAACTATTCATAGACTTTACTAAAAAATACATGTTGGACAGCAAATTAAAGATAGCTTAGTTCTTAATGTAATTGCCGTGTTAGAATTCTAAAAATAACTTCATTACGACATGCAGCTTACGTTATGGCGAGAGAGCGCCCAAAATCTGGGCGCAAACTAATAGTACACATGTTCGACAGATATATGAAATAACATCATAAATGGGTCCTACTTTTGATGATCTTCCATCAGAATGTTGTACAAGGGGTCCTTCGTCCAGAACAATCGTTGTTTGGTTTTAGAACGGGCTTTTTCCCTCTCGATTTAGCAAGCAAAACTTGCCAAGTGGCGGGAAGCTCTCCATCGTCAACAAACTCAGAGAACGGAACACGCCAAAACTCCCGAAAGAAAATTCAATAATCTGATTAAACTATATTGAAAAAACATACTTTACGATGATATTGTCACATTTATCAAATAAAATCAAAGCCGGAGCTATTAGCCGTCTATAACAACAGCTTTTCAGAAGCCAATCCGGAAGTCCTTTCCGCGTCTTCCTGAACAAAGGAAATTGGGGTACTGTCATTCCAAGCGCTCTTTTTTGACCATAGAAAGAGCTAGAGACCCCATTTCACCTCTCAAAGCCTATTGACATCTAGTGGAAGGCGTATGAAGTGCATGTATACTAATAGATTTCAAGCAAAAGATTAGATAGGCCCTGGAACAGAGCCTCGATTTGAGATTTTTCACTTTCTGACAGGAAGTTTGCTGCAAAATGAGTTCTGTTTTACTCACAGATATAATTCAAACGGTTTTAGAAACTTGAGAGTGTTTTCTATCCAATAGTAATACTAATATGCATATTGTACGAGCAAGAATTGAGTACGAGGCCGTTTGAAATGGGCACCTTTCATCCAAGTTACTCAATACTGCCCCTGCAGCCATAAGAAGTTTTAAAGGAAATATTCACCCATTTTGAATGTTATATTATTTTTGTGCATCTCTGAGTGAGGTCCTATCGATTCCAATGGGTGATTGAATGTTTTAATGTGTATCTGAGTTATTGGCATTCAAGCAGGCAGACATTCGTCCGTTTTGACGTAGTACTGTGGTAAAGTTTCTCTCAGTATGACGTAGTACTGTGGTAAAGTCTCTCTCAGTATGACGTAGTACAGTGGTAAAGTCTCTCTCAGTATGACGTAGTACTGTGGTAAAGTCTCTCTCAGTATGACGTAGTACTGTGGTAAAGTCTCTCTCAGTATGACGTAGTACTGTGGTAAAGTCTCTCTCAGTATGACGTAGTACTGTGGTAAAGTCTCTCTCAGTATGACGTAGTACTGTGGTAAAGTCTCTCTCAGTATGACGTAATACTGTGGTAAAGTCTCTCTCACTACACTGGAAGTTAACAGGAATATGAATTGTAGATCACTAAAACGTCCATCATACATGTCAGATTACAATACTGGCTGATGTCATAACTCAGTCTTCTCTCATAACTCAAGATGTCCAATGAGCCATTGATCATATTTTTTAGATATTCCTACCTGGAGAGATGTGTAATTTAACGTGTGTTTTCTCCTGCACATTTCTCCTATTTGTCTGTCTCTTCAGTCCGGGGTGCATTGCATGGTACCGCTGCCAAAGATATTAGAGAAAGGAGATAGGAATCCCATTGGGCAATGAATGGAGGAACGTATAACGACCCACCCAGCAGACTGTCGATTAGTCTGGACCTCTTTACTGCCGACACCGAGCCCCGCCGATTCATCACGACTGGTCTGCCGACGTAACCGTACGAGGGGGTTTCTACAGGCTCTTCGGTTGCGATGTCCCCCACAAGCCCCATCTGCTAGCCTGCTAGCCACGGCCTGCTAGCTGTTTGAATTGCCGTGTCTCCAGCTCGCCTAGCTACTCACTGCACCCTATGATCACCCGGCTACACATGCCTCTCCCTAATGTCAATATGCCTTGTCTATTGCTGTTTTGGTTAGTGATTATTGTCTTATTTCACTGTAGAGCCTCCAGCCCTGCTCAATATGCCTTAGCTAGCCCTTTTGTTCCACCCCCCACATATGCCGTGAACTCACCTGGCTTAAATGGTGCCTCTAGAGACAAAACCTCTCTCATTGTCACTCAATGCCTAGGTTTACCACCACTGTACTCACATCCTACTATACCCTTGTCCGTACATTATGCCTTGAATCTATTCTTCCGCGCCCAGAAATCTGCTCCTTTACTCTCTGTTCCGAACGCACTAGACAACCAGTTCTTATAGCCTTTAGCCGTACCCTTATCCTACTCCTCCTCTGTTCCTCCGGTGATGTAGAGGTTAACCCATGCCCTGCAGCCCCCAGCATCACTCCCATTCCCCAGGCGCTCTCATTTGTTGACTTCTGTAACCGTAAAAGCCTTGGTTTCATTCATGTTAACATTAGAAGCCTCCTCCCTAAGTTTGTTTTATTCACTGCTTTAGCACACTCCGCCAACCCTGATGTCCTAGCCGTGTCTGAATCCTGGCTTAGGAAGGCCACCAAAATCCAGAAATTTCCATCCCTAACTAAAACATTTTCCGACAAGATAGAACTGCCAAAGGGGGCAGAGTTGCAATCTACTGCAGAGATAGACTGCAGAGTTCTGTCATACTATCCAGGTCTGTGCCCAAACAATTCGAGCTTCTACTTTTAAAAATCCACCCTTCCAGAAACAAGTCTCTCACCGTATAGACCCCCTTCAGCCCCCAGCTGTGCCCTGGACACCATATGTGAATTGATCGCCCCCAACTATCTTCAGAGTTCGAACTGTTAGGTGGCCTAAACTGGGACATGCTTAACACCCAAGCCGTCTTACAATCTAAGCTAGATGCCCTCAATCTCACACAAATGATCAATTAGCCCACCAGGTACAACCCTAAATCCGTAAACATGGGCACCCTCTTAGATATCATCCTGACCAACCTGCCCTCTAAATACACCTCTGCTGTCTTCAACCAGGATCTCAGCGATCACTGCCTCATTGCCTGCGTACGTAATGGGTCTGCAGTCAAAAGACCACTCCTCATCACTGTCAAACGCTCCCTGAAACACTTCATCGCGAAGGCCTTTCTAATCGACTTGGCCCGGGTATCCTGGAAGGATATTGACCTCATCCCGTCAGTAGAAGATGCCTGGTTGCTCTTCAAAAGTGCTTTCCTCACCATCTTAAATAAGCATGCCCCATTCAAAAAATGTAGAACTTGGAACAGATATAGCCCTTGGTTCACCCCAGACTACCTACATGTACATATTATCTCAATTACCTTGACTAACCGGTGCCCCCGCACATTGACTCTGTACCGGAACCCCCTGTATATGGCCTTGCTATTGTTATTTTACTGCTGCTGTTGAAATATTTGTTACATTCATTTTACATTTTTTTATTAACACTTTTTTTCTTAAAAACGTCTTAACCCTCCCGTCATCCTCGTATTGTGCCTACACCCCATGTCCCCCGGGTCACCCTGTCCCGTCTTGGCTAAACGCTTGACGGGCACAAGTGTGACAGTATGCGTGTGAACAGCCTTTGCAGATGTATTTCCTACACCTGCAGCACACCGTGTGTGTCTTGGAGTCTTTCTTCGGTGGGCAGAGCTGACACCTCTTCCTCTTACTTGCCCCGGTGGCCGGGGTAGCGGCCGGGCCAGCGGAGGGCTCCTCGGGTTGTTGGCGAGCCGTAGCACTCTGTAGGACTTTGACAAGTGCTGACGCCGCACTTGTCACAACACTCCAGGAACACCCTCCTCCTTTTCCGCTTCCGAGGCATCCAGTCAGGTTTGATCTCTCGCCATATGACAAAGGCGTTGTAGGAGGACACGTCGAGGATGTTGTGGAAGATGACCAGGGGCCAGCGGGCAGTCATCCGTCTGCAGATGTAGGTCCCGACCACCTTGTCTAGGTTGTCCACGCCGCCCTTGTTGCAGTTGTTGTATAGGATGACGGCCGGCTTCCTGTCGCGGTGATCGCTGACGTCGGCCTCTGTGTGCAGCGTTTTTCTTTGCCAGGTACTAGAGTGGCGGTGGGCGTGAAGGCAAACCTGGAGGACAGGACCTGTCTGCCCTTTGACTCGAGCAGCGCCGGGAGCTCAGCCTTGTTCTTTCGCACCGTGCCCACCATGGTGAGGTTCCTCTTGAGGAGCCGCTGGCCCAGTTCGTAGGAGGTGAAGAAATTGTCACAGGTGACATTGTGACCACTCAGTCCCGTTGTCAGATCGAGGACGACGCGCATCCCCTGGTTCTTTTTGGGGCCTCCACTGGCCGCATTGCCGGTGTACACTTGCATCTTCCAAGCGTAGCTGGACTTGGCGTCGCAGGCCACCCACAACTTGATGCCGTATTTCGCCGGCTTGCTGGGAATGTACTGACGGAAAGGACAGCGGCTTTTGGCAGGGGAGAAGAGATTGGCGTCATTACTGGCTACTTGGGGACAATGAGTGCTATGTTATACATATACTACCTCTCTATACACACACACACACACACACACACACACACACACACACACACACACACACACACACACACACACACACACACACACACACACACACACACACACACACACACACACACACACACACACACACACACACACACACACACACACACACACACACACACACACAGCAAAGTGTTGTTGAAGTGGTTGAAGACATGTGCAGGTGTATAGAGCTGTAGTCAGTATTATATGAGAGGATCAGAGAGGGTTTTTGTAGAGGAGAGAGGGTATAGTGAAACACTGTGCTTCACTAGCAGCACAGAAATACACTGCACTGTCTTCAGCTTCTGTCACTTTGTGAAAATGTAGATACGCCATTTTATTAGCTGCACCATCTCCACTGACATTAAAACGCCCTTTAAAGGAATCTTCCACCGTTGGACTGGTGAATCTCACATACCCAATGAGTTTCAGAGCAGTGTTTTGGGCTGACTGTTGGTACCACAGTTACGTGTCGTATCTTGTATCAGTGTGGCTGCAGGTGAGATTAACTTTATCTTCAGGTCCTTTTAGTATTGCAGTAGGAGTCTGGTGAACTTTGTCTGTTGGTGACAGCCCTGTGGATGAAAACAGACAATATGAAATATACAGTATTACTCAGCATATTGACAGCAATATATTTCAGTAGTAAATCTATCTTTCATGAGGGATTTAGTACCTGTCACCCATAGTGGTAGAGTTGCTACATGTATGAGAAGCTTGATCATGTTGATGGTTCTGGAGAGAAGAGTCACATGGACAAGGAGAAAGGGTTTTCAGATAGAGATGTGATGTCATCTAGTGGGAGTGTCAAATGTATGTCAGCATCCCAAATGGCTCCCTATTCCCTTTCTAGTGCACTACTTTAGACCAGGGCCCATAGAGGGGAGAGGAGAATAAGGCAATAGAGAAGGGGAGCTGAACTGAGCTGCCGGAGGGGAAGGAAATCACATCACTTTGACGTCAGAACTAGTGTTGATATTCAAGCAGATCCCTTGTTCACCTACAGGTCTCCTGTTCAATTTAAAGGTGTATTGTGGCACATATCAATCAATCAATCAAGTTTATTTTATATAGCCCTTCGTACATCAGCTAATATCTCGAAGTGCTGTACATAAACCCAGCCTAAAACCCCAAACAGCAAGCAATGCAGGTGTAGAAGCAGGGTGGCTAAGAAAAACTCCCTAGAAAGGCCAAAACCTAGGAAGAAACCTAGAGAGGAACCAGGCTATGAGGGGTGGCCAGTCCTCTTCTGGCTGTGCCGGTTGGAGATTATGACAGAACATGGCCAAGATGTTCAAAATGTTCATAAATGACAAGCATGGTCAAATAATAATCAGGAGTAAATGTCAGTTGGCTTTTCATAGCCGATCATTAAGAGATGAAAACAGCAGGTCTGGGACAGGTAGGGGTTCCATAACCACAGGCAGAACAGTTTAAACTGGAACTGCAGCAAGGCCAGGTGGACTGGGGATAGCAAGGAGTCATCATGCCCGGTAGTCCTGACGTATGGTCCTAGGGCTCAGGTCCTCCGAGAGAGAGAAAGAAAGAGAGAAGGAGAGAATTAGAGAGAGCATACTTAAATTCACAGAGGACACTGGATAAGACAGGAGAAGTACTCCAGATATAACCAACTGACCCTAGCCCCCCGACACAAACTACTGCAGCATAAATACTGGAGGCTGAGACAGGAGGGGTCAGGAGACACTGTGGCCCCATCCGATGATACCCCCGGACAGGGCCAAACAGGAAGGATATAACCCCACCCACTTTGCCAAAGCACAGCCCCCGCACCACTAGAGGGATATCTTCAACCACCAACTTACAATCCTGAGACAAGGCCGAGTATAGCCCACAAAGATCTCCACCACAGCACAAACCAAGGGGGGGCGCCAACCCAGACAGGAAGATCACATCAGTAACTCAACCCACTCAAGTGATGCACCCCTCCTAGGGACGGCATGAAAGAGCACCAGTAAGCCAGTGACTCAGCCCCTGTAATAGGGTTAGAGGTAGAGAATCCCAGTGGAGAGAGGGGAACCGGCCAGGCAGAGACAGCAAGGGCGGTTCGTTGCTCCAGAGCCTTTCCGTTCACCTTCACACTCCTGGGCCAGACTACACTCAATCATATGACCTACTGAAGAGATAAGTCTTCAGTAAAGACTTAAAGGTTGAGACCGAGTCTGCGTCTCTCACATGGGTAGGCAGACCATTCCATAAAATGGAGATCTATAGGAGAAAGCCCTGCCTCCAGCTGTTTGCTTAGAAATTCTAGGGACAATTAGGAGGCCTGCGTCTTGTGACCATAGCGTACGTATAGGTATGTACGGCAGGACCAACTCGGAAAGATAGGTAGGAGCAAGCCCATGTAACGCTTTATAGGTTAACAGTAAAACCTTGAAATCAGCCCTTGCCTTAACAGGAAGCCAGTGTAGGGAAGTTAGCACTGGAGTAATATGATCAAATTTCTTGGTTATAGTCAGGATTCTAGCAGCCGTATTTAGCACTAACTGAAGTTTATTTAGTGCTTTATCCGGGTAGCCGGAAAGTAGAGCATTGCAGTAGTCTAACCTAGAAGTAACAAATGCATAGATGAATTTTTCAGCATCATTTTTGAACAGAAAATGTCAGATTTTTGCAATGTTACGTAGATGGACAAAAACTGTCCTTGAAACAGTCTTGATATGTTCGTCAAAAGAGAGATCAGGGTCAAGAGTAACGCCGAGGTCCTAAACAGTTTTATTTGAGACGACTTTACAACCATCAAGATTAATTGTCAGATTTAACAGAAGATCTCTTTGTTTCTTGGGACCTAGAACAAGCATCTCTGTTTTGTCCGAGTTTAAAAGTAGAACGTTTTCAGCCATCCACTTCCTTATATCTGAAACACAGGGTTCTAGCGAGGGCAATTTTGGGGCTTCACCATGTTTCATTGAAATGTACAGCTGTGTGTCATCCGCATAGCAGTGAAAGTTAACATTATGTTTTCGAATAACATCCCCAAGAGGTAAAATATATAGTGAAAACAATAGTGGTCCTAAAACGGAACCTTGAGGAACACCGAAATGTACAGTTGATTTGTCAGAGGACAAACCATTCACAGAGACAAACTGATATCTTTCCGACAGATAAGATCTAAACCAGGCCAGAACTTGTCCGTGTAGACCAATTTGGGTTTCCAGTCTCTCCAAAAGAATGTGGTGATCGATGGTGTCAAAGGCAGCACTAAGGTCTAGTAGCACAAGGACAGATGCAGAGCCTCGGTCTGACGCCATTAAAAGGTCATTTACCACCTTCACAAGTGCAGTCTCAGTGCTATGATGGGGTCTAAAACCAGACTGAAGCATTTCGTATACATTGTTTGTCTTCAGGAAGGCAGTGAGTTTTGCTGCGCAACAGCTTTTTCAATTTTTTTTGAGAGGAATGGAAGATTCGATATAGGCCGATAGTTTTTTATATTTTCCGGGTCAAGGTTTAGCTTTTTCAAGAGAGGCTTTATTACTGCCACTTTTAGTGAGTTTGGTACACATCCGGTGGATAGAGAGCCGTTTATTATGTTCAACATAGGAGGGCCAAGCACATGAAGCAACTCTTTCAGTAGTTTAGTTGGAATAGGATCCAGTATGCAGCTTGAAGGTTTAGAGGCCATGATTATTTTCATCATTGTGTCAAGAGATATAGTACTAAAACACTTAAGTGTCTCTCCCGATCCCAGGCCCTGGTAGAGCTGTGCAGATCCAGGACAGCTAAGCCCTGGAGGAATACGCAGATTTAAAGAGGAGTCCGTAATTTGCTTTCTAATGATCATGATCTTTTCCTCAAAGAAGTTCATGAATTTATTACTGCTGAAGTGAAAGCCATCCTCTCTTGGGGAATGCTGCTTTTTAGTTAGCTTTGCAACAGTATCAAAAATAAATGTTGGATTGTTCTTATTTTCCTCAATTAAGTTGGAAAAGTAGGATGATCGAGCAGCAGTGAGCGCTCTTCGATACTGAACGGTACTGTCTTTCCAAGCTAGTCGGAAGACTTCCAGTTTGGTGTGGCGCCATTTCCGTTCCAATTTTCTGGAAGCTTGCTTCAGAGCTCGGGTATTTTCTGTATACCAGGGAGCTAGTTTCTTATGACAAATGTTTTTCGTTTTTAGGGATGCAACTGCATCTAGGGTATTGCGCAAGGTTAAATTGAGTTCCTCAGTTAGGTGGTTAACTGATTTTTGTCCTCTGACGTCCTTGGGTAGGCAGAAGGAGTCTGGAAGGGCATCAAGGAATTTTTGTGTTGTCTGAGAATTTATAGCACGACTTTTGATGCTCCTTGGTTGGAGTCTGAGCAGATTATTTGTTGCGATTTCAAACGTAATAAAATGGTGGTCTGATAGTCCAGGATTATGAGGAAAAACATTAAGATCTACAACATTTATTCCATGGGACAAAACTAGGTCCAGAGTATGACTGTGGCAGTGAGTAGGTCCAGAGACATGTTGGACAAAACCCATTGAGTCGATGATGGCTCCGAAAGCCTTTTGGAGTGGGTCTGTGGACTTTTCCATATGAATATTTAAATCACCAAAAATTAGAATATTATCTGCTATGACTACAAGGTCCGATAGGAATTCAGGGAACTCAGAGAGGAACGCTGTATATGGCCCAGGAGGCCTGTAAACAGTAGCTATAAAAAGTGATTGAGTAGGCTGCATAGATTTCATGACTAGAAGCTCAAAAGACGAAAACGTCATTTTTGTTTTTGTAAATTGAAATTTGCTATCGTAAATGTTAGCAACACCTCCGCCTTTGCGGGATGCACGGGGGATATGGTCACTAGTGTAACCAGGAGGTGAGGCCTCATTTAACACAGTAAATTCATCAGGCTTAAGCCATGTTTCAGTCAGGCCAATCACATCAAGATTGTGATCAGTGAATAGTTCCTTGACTATAACTGCCTTTGAAGTGAGGGATATAACATTAAGTAACCCTATTTTGAGATGTGAGGTATCACGATCTCTTTCAATAATGTCAGGAATGGAGGAGGTCTTTATCCTAATGAGATTGCTAAGGCGAACACCGCCATGTTTAGTTTTGCCCAACCTAGGTCGAGGCACAGACACAGTCTCAATGGGGATGGCTGAGCTGACTATACTGACTATGCTAGTGGCAGACTCCACTAAGCTGGAAGGTTGGCTAACAGCCTGCTGCCTGGCCTGCACCCTATTTCATTGTGGAGCTAGAGGAGTTAGAGCCCGGTATCTACATCATTGAAAGTATTTGTCTTTCTTAGTCTTTAGATTTGATCTGTGTTATAGATTCTGCAGTCATCACACTAGAAATAGGATGTAATTTGAAGAAATACCTGAACCGTTTCTTCAAGACAACAACATCAACCACATTATTTGGTCGAGGTTTGATATCAACTTCCTCCATGTGCTCAGACATCTACAGCGGTGGATAGCAGGTGTGCTGGGTGTTGATGTACACTGCAGTTATGGAGTAAAGGATCAGAAGGGGGTTTTGTAGAAGAGAGAAGGGTATCTACATCACTGTGTTGACTTCAGGTCAGAACAGTAATACACTGGACTGACTTCAGGTCAGAACAGTAATACACTGCACTGACTTCAGGTCAGAACAGTAATACACTGCACTGACTTCAGGTCAGAACAGTAATACTCTGCACTGACTTCAGGTCAGAACAGTAATACACTGCACTGACTTCAGGTCAGAACAGTAATACACTGGACTGACTTCAGGTCAGAACAGTAATACACTGCACTGACTTCAGGTCAGAACAGTAATACACTGCACTGACTTCAGGTCAGAACAGTAATACACTGCACTGACTTCAGGTCAGAACAGTAATACACTGCACTGACTTCAGGTCAGAACAGTAATACAATGGACTGACTTCAGGTCAGAACAGTAATACACTGCACTGACTTCAGGTCAGAACAGTAATACACTGCACTGACTTCAGGTCAGAACAGTAATACACTGGACTGACTTCAGGTCAGAACAGTAATACACTGCACTGACTTCAGGTCAGAACAGTAATACACTGCACTGACTTCAGGTCAGAACAGTAATACACTGGACTGACTTCAGGACAGAACAGTAATACACTGCACTGACTTCAGGTCAGAACAGTAATACACTGCACTGACTTCAGGTCAGAACAGTAATACACTGCACTGACTTCAGGTCAGAACAGTAATACACTGGACTGACTTCAGGACAGAACAGTAATACACTGCACTGACTTCAGGTCAGAACAGAAGCTGAAGAGATGCTTCTTTCGATCCATTTCCAAGGATTTCAAAGTTTCAGACTAGTATCATCTATTGACTGCTGGTACCATAATATAGTATTGTATAAACTAGTAGTATGACTGCTGGTACCATAAAATACTATTGTATAAACTAGTAGTATGGCTGCTGGTACTATAATATAGTTTTGTATAAACTAGTAGTATGACTGCTGGTACCATAATATAGTATTGTATATACTAGTAGTATGGCTGCTGATACTATAATATAGTATTGTATAAACTAGTAGTATGGCTGCTGGTACTATAATATAGTATTGTATATACTAGTAGTATGGCTGCTGATACTATAATATAGTATTGTATAAATTAGTAGTATGGCTGCTGGTACTATAATATAGTATTGTATAAACTAGTAGTATGGCTGCTGGTACCATAATATGGTATTGTATAAACTAGTAGTATGACTGCTGGTACTATAATATAGTATTGTATAAACTAGTAGTATGGCTGCTGGTACTATAATATAGTATTGTATAAACTAGTAGTATGGCTGCTGGTACTATAATATAGTATTGTATAAACTAGTAGTATGGCTGCTGGTACTATAATATAGTATTGTATAAACTAGTAGTATGGCTGCTGGTACCATAATATAGTATTGTATAAACTAGTAGTATGGCTGCATACCAGTATCACTGAGAGGAGAGAGAGAGTGGGTTGGGCAGGCTAGAGGGCAAAGAAAGTAGAGACATTAGTAGAACTAGAGTTAGAGGTCCCCCTACAGTATGTGATGAGACCATCTCTTTACATATTATATTACATCCTATTGAAATACTGGGGGTTTTGTGCAGCTGTACTTGTTGTCTGTATCACTGTGTTCACTCACAGCACAGAAGTACATGCCGCTGTCTCCTGCCTCCAACTTCTTCACTGTGAAAGATCCCCTCTCAGCTACAGTCTTGTTGGCTGAGAATTTGTCTTCACTGAAGTCTCCATAGTCTGGATCGCCATAACTACTTGTGTAAACCATCTGCTTCATTCCCTCTCCTGGAAGCTGTCTGTACCAGTACATCTGGTTGTAGGTAGCTCCCTTAGTGTGACTGCAGTTCATCTGAGCATCCCTGTCTTTCAGTTCCCAGAGTATGGTGGGTGTCTGAGTGACTTCACTCCCCTCGACAAGACCTGTAAGGATACAGTGAGAATGATATCAATAGAGTTAGGTACAGTTAGACCTGAATACATCAAGACTCAGGTGAAGGGAACATGTGCTTGGAAACATCAATATCTATAACTAGAGAAGACCGTCATTGTAAATAAGAATGTTGTTCTTAACTTTCCTGGTTAAATAAATGAAACATTATGAAACTGTACCTGCAGCACAGAGCAGTGAGACAGTAACAGTGGAGAGAAATGTGAACATGTTTGATCACGTTATATGTGAGAGTGCTGGAAAGAGTCTGGTATCAATGTCTATAAAACAAGAGGAGTGTCACATAGATGAATAGATGCCAACCAGTAGACCACGGCAGGTTCCACCATATTCAACATGTCAGTGAAGTGGGAGGGACTGATGATCTGAATACATCATGCTAATTAGTGGTTCAGACTGTAGAGACATTCACATTATTAAAGTTAGAGGTCCCCCTACAGTCCATGATGAGACCATCAGCTCTTTACATATTATATTCTATCCTATAGAGCTCGCCAGCTTCTAGTCCTAAAACACGGAAATGAGTCAGCATTTTCTACCTCTGGTTCGTTGACCATTGCTGTGGGAGAAATGAAGGGGGAAATAATGGGGTTTTGGGATATAAGGTCTGAAGTTGACACAGGCTTTGGAGATCTTATACGTTTTGTTCTGTGCAATAAATTAAGGATCGGACCCTTTTTTTTAAAATTTCTCCTAAAATGACAAACCTGAATCTAACTGCCTGTAGCTCAGGACCTGAAGCAAGGATATGCATATTCTTGATCCCATTTGAAAGGAAACACTTTGAAGTTTCTTGATCTTTGAAATTAATGTAGGAGAATGTAACACATTATATCTGGTAAAAGATAATACAGATTAAAACATGCGTTTAAAAAAATATATTTTGTTCCGTCATCTTTGAAATGCAAGAGAAAGGCCATACTTTCAGATAGGAGTCTAAGTGTATTTTAGATTTTGGCCACCAGATGGAAGCAGTGTGTGCAAAGTTCAGACTGATCCAGTGAAGAATTACATTACAGCACAATATTTTGGATCATGTCTGCCAGGAGTTTGCCCAAATTTGCCTTTTTTGGTCAATTGATTTATTAAAAATTCAAGTTTACACACTCCCAGAAATGTCATACATGATGGATCATTAGCTCATTCACTAACATTCACACATCAAGATGGCCAGACGGGTTGGATGGAGCCAGAGACAGCAGTGGGTTCAAACTGTAGAACATAAAAATGGGTTTTAACAAACAAAACTATTCTACATTTTATCTCTGGGACCCTCAGGATGACACATCAGAGCCAGATTACTGAATGTAAGTACATTATTTACCTTCAGAGGTGAATGTATCAAACCAGTTGCCCTGATAAAAGTGTTTTGTTGTTGTGCACTCTCCTCAAACAATAGCATGGTATTCTTTCACTGTAATAGCTACTGTTAATTGCACACTGCAGTTAGATTAACAAGAATTTAAGCTTTCTGCCAATATAAGACTTGTCTATGTCCTGGAAAGTTGGCTGTTGTATACAACATAATTCTAGTCACATTAGAGCACGATAGCAACAACCATGTCATGTTATTCCAAATCCAATACAACACATTACTGAGTACAACTCTCCATATTTTCAAGCATAGTAGTGGCTGCATCATGTTATGGGTATGCTTGTAATCATTAAGGACTGGGGAGTTTTTCAGCATAAAAATAAACGGTATGGAGCTAAGCACTCGCAAAATCTTAGAGGAAAATCTGGATCAGTCTGCTTTTCACCAGACACTGGGAGCTGAAACGTACCTTTCAGCAGTACAATAACCTAAAACACAAGTCCAAATCTACACGGGAGTTGCTTTGCTTACCAAGAATACAGCGAATGTTCCTGAGAAGCCAAGTTCGTTTTGACATAAATCGGCATGAAAATCTATGGCAAGACCTGAAAATCATTGTCTAGCATTGATTAACATGAAGAAGGAACAGTGATGCCGAAACGTTGGTAAATCCCCAATAAATTACTGGGAGTTTATATACAGAGTGTGTGACTGTCTTTATTTTGATAGTTTATAGCGTTGATTAACAACCAATTTGACAGAGCTTGAAGATTTTTGAAAATAATAATGGGCAAATATTGCACATTCCATGTGTGGAAAGCTCTTAGAGACTTACCCAGAAAGATTCACAGCTGTAATAAAACATAATTCACAGCTGTAATTGCTGCCAAAGGTGCTTCTACAAAGTATTGATTCAGGGGTGTGGATACTTACGTAAATGAGATATTTCTGTATTTCATTTTCAATGCTTTGCAAACATTTCAAAAAACATGTTTTCACTTTGTCATTAAGGGTAATGTGTGTAGATAGGTGAGAATTATTACTTTTTTTGTCCATTTTGAATTCAGGTTCTTACACAACAAAATGTGGAAGATGTCAAGGGGTATGAATACTTTCTGAAGGTACTGTAGCTTTAACAATCAGTGCTATGGCAAACATAACCATATCTTCTGCATACAGATTAATATGAAGGGATTTAATACAAAGACCAATATTATTAATATGAATAGTAAAGAGAACTGGTCCCAATGCTGAGCCCTGTGGTACACCTAATATTCAGGAAACTAGACTCAACACCATCAGAACGCACACATTGTGTCCTGTCTGTCAGATAGCTCTTAAACCATTTGCAAGACTTATTGTCCAGGCCCATTTCAGACAGTTTTTGAACGAGTAGGGAATGTTCAATGGTGTTGAATGAGTAGGGAATGTTCAATGGTGTTGAATGAGTAGGGAATGTTCAATGGTGTTGAATGAGTAGGGAATGTTCAATGGTGTTGAATGAGTAGGGAATGTTCAATGGTGTTGAATGAGTAGGGAATGTTCAATGGTGTTGAAGGAGTAGGGAATGTTCAATGGTGTTGAATGAGTAGGGAATGTTCAATGGTGTTGAATGAGTAGGGAATGTTCAATGGTGTTGAATGAGTAGGGAATGTTCAATGGTGTTGAATGAGTAGGGAATGTTCAATGGTGTTGAATGAGTAGGGAATGTTCAACGGTGTTGAATGCCTTGGAAAGGTCTAGAAATATGGCAGCACAATGATTTTTATGATCTAGGCAATTTAACACATAATCTAAAACAAGCATAACAGCTGAAACAGCGTTGCCAAAGATATTAGAGAAAGGAGATAGGAATCCCATTGGTGTACAAAACACCCCACCCAGCAGACTATCGACCAATCACGTTCATGTTGTCATGCTGCGTCACGCGGTTGCTAAACTAACCATCACGCAATCCCTTCTCAAAGTCAAGACATGAGTCGAGAAACTTTCTAATTTTCCTCAAAAGTATGTAATGTCACGATTCCAAAGCTATAGAATATTAGAGATATCAAGTTTATTATTGGTAATGTTGTATTGCTTGTTGACGAAATTCATGCTTATGTATACCCCATCATGGTAGATATCCCAGCTAGCACAGTGGATCTGTGCCGATTCCGGCTGAGAGTCAAACTCGGCCGATGTCATGAGGCAGTATTAAATATGGCTATGATGTGGGGATTGAGCTCGGGCTGATTCAGATGTAAGTTATCTGGCCCAAATGTATTACTTGGGGCTCGGCCGATTCCGGTGAGAGTTATCTGGCCCAAATGTATTACTTGGGGCTCGGCCGATTCCGGTGTGAGTTATCTGGCCCAAATGTATTACTTGGGTCTCGGGCCGATTCCGGTGAGAGTTATCTGGCCCAAATGTATTACTTGGGGCTCGGGCCGATTCCGGTGAGAGTTATCTGGCCCAAATGTATTACTTGGGGCTCGGTCCATGTTGCTACTCTCTGGCAGATGATTACACGGGCTGCTTTATATAATTAACATTTCATTATTTATATTTCTATATTTTCTCATTGTTTCTGGGATCAAAAAAACAATGAACATTTAAATTAAATTCTTTAAGAGACCTGTGTAGTATTTTAGTATTTTGATACTTTGTGGCTATATCCTCCCGAGTGGTGCAGCGGTCTAAGACACTACTTCGTAGTGCAAACTGTGTTGCTGGTTTGAGACCCGTGCCGGCCGCCACCGGGAGACCCATGAAGGCGAAGCACAATTGGCGGCGTCCAAGTTAGGGAAGGGTTTGGTCCATCGCGCTGTAGCGACTCCTGTGGCAGGCCGGGGGCATGCACACTGACACGGTCACCACGTGTATGGTGTTTCCTAAGACACAAAATGTTTTTTGTGGATGTGTATAATTTGTATGAATAAAATGTATAAAAGTAATATTTAAAATGACTAAATCGGGAAATTTTTTATACATTCATTTAAATTTGCATCGGGTCGCTTCTGGGGGGATTCTGGAAAGATGCCGGCAAAGTCGGCTGAATTCAGGTAGACGGATACGGCCCCATGTACTTGTGCCGATTCCTCAATGCTAGATGGGATATTAGAGCAGCTTCAGTCTCTAGGTTTACCCCATCATGGTAGATATATCAGAGCAGCATCAGTCTCTAGGTGTACCCCATCATGGTAGATATATCAGAGCAGCTTCAGTCTCTAGGTGTACCCCATCATGGTAGATATATCAGAGCAGCATCAGTCTCTAGGTCTACCCCATCATGGTAGATATACCCCATCAGGGTAGGTAGGTATACCCCATCATGGTAGATATATCAGAGCAGCTTCAGTCTCTAGGTAACCCCATCATGGTAGATATATCAGAGCAGCTTCAGTCTCTAGGTCTACCCCATCAGGGTAGATATACCCCATCAGGGTAGGTAGGTATACCCCATCATGGTAGATATATCAGAGCAGCTTCAGTCTGTAGGTTTACCCCATCATGGTAGATATATCAGAGCAGCTTCAGTCTCTAGGTAACCCCATCATGGTAGATATATCAGAGCAGCTTCAGTCTCTAGGTCTACCCCATCATGGTAGATATATCAGAGCAGCTTCAGTCTCTAGGTTTACCCCATCATGGTAGATATATCAGAGCAGCTTCAGTCTCTAGGTCTACCCCATCATGGTAGATATATCAGAGCAGCTTCAGTCTCTAGGTTTACCCCATCATGGTAGATTTATCAGGCAGCTTCACCTGCTGATACCACAGTATGGTGTTGTCGCTGGGGAGAGTCTGTTCCACCTGCTGATACCACAGTATGGTGTTGTAGCTGGGGAGAGTGTGTTCCACCTGCTGATACCACAGTATGGTGTTGTAGCTGGGGAGAGTGTGTTCCACCTGCTGATACCACAGTATGGTGTTGTAGCTGGGGAGAGTGTGTTCCACCTGCTGATACCACAGTATGGTGTTGTAGCTGGGGAGAGTGTGAACAGGACAGCAGTTTCTCCAGAACTCTGAAATACTGAAGATGGAGTCTGAAGAACGTTGGAACAGAGGAGTTCACCTGTAACAGAAGAGGAGAGAGAGACCTGTTTGTTATAACTACTGTAGTCATTCAGGAAATAAATGGAATTATAGATTATTTCAGACGGTATCTAATCTGTGTCCCAGAATAATCAAGAGATTCACGTTCATATGTGGGAAATATCCAACAGTGAAAGATTCTTAGTTCAACAGTGAGTCAAGATGAACATTCAAAAGGACATGGATCTTCAGCTCTCAGACTCCTTACTACACACCATAGTTTACTGTGGTACCGTGTCTGGTGAGTCCACATGGATTTGTTGAGCTGTAACTCCCCCTACAGGAAAGACATGATATCATACCATACTGTATCATGGTCTCCTGTATATCAGAGGGAACCTCCCCTTTCTGTTAGACCAGCTGGTGAGTGTTTTGGCATTGAATCAGAGTCAGATACAGTGTGATGTTAATACAGGTGTGATTAGTCTACAGTACACCAGGGAGGAGGTTTTTGTAGAGCAGAGAGGGAGATCTGATGCACTGTGTAAACTAGCAGCACAGTAATACACAGCACTGCTATTTGGAGTTAGTTGACTGATGGTTAAGGTGCTGGTACCACCTGCATTAGCATCTCCTTCTATATTAAATCCAGGCTCAGGAATTCCAGATGTCCCTACCATGTATCCTAAAAACACCAATTCTCTGTAGTTGGATTGCTTGTACCAGAGGATACGATTGTAGCCTGATATACTATGTGAACACTCGGTCTTAGCCGACTCTCCCTGGTTCTTGTACAGGGCTGCAGGACTCTGGTGAACCTGGTTACTCTGAGATGAACCTGGAGAGAGAGAGAGAGAGAGAGAGAGAAAGAGAGAGAGAGAGACAGAGAGAGACAGAGAGAGAGACAGAGAGAGAGAGAGACAGAGAGAGACAGAGAGAGAGACAGAGAGAGAGAGAGACAGAGAGAGAGACAGAGACAGAGAGAGACAGAGAGAGAGAGAGAGAGAGAGAGAGAGACAGACACACAGACAGAGAGAGAGAGAGAGACAAAGAGAAAGAGAGAGAGAGGTGAAACAACAGATAAAGAAACATATTCATCTGAAACATAAAAACCAATCAAATGAGGATATTATTAGTTGATGAGATCAATGACCTGAATACCTGCAGCCCAGGCTGTGTAACCCATAGTGATGGAGATAAGAATTGTGATCATGTTGACTCACTGTTAAGGAGACAGAATGAGACAGACAAACCCCTCCTCATGAATTAGAGGTGGCTTCTCATCAACTCATCTCAGTGATCTAATAGAGGGATGCTGCCTCCTTATGAGAACATCTAAGACATCAGAGACCTGAGATGAACCCTGCAGGAGGAGTCTATGTGGGACAGGAAGCAGGGTTTAGTAGAGCAGAGAGGGAGATCTGATGCACTGCTATCTGGAGGTAGTTGATTGATGGTTAAAGGAAAGATTCACACATTTTGAATGTTATAATATTTTTGTGGATCTCTGAGTGAGGTCTTATCTATTCCATGGGTCATTTCATGTTTTAATGTGTATCTGAGTTATTGGCAGTCAAGCAGACAGACATTGGTCCGTTATGGCGTAGTAGTGTGGTAAAGTCTCTCTCAGTGTGACGTAGCACTGTGATAAAGCTATAACGAGTGGCCCACCTCCCGGCCCGTTCAGTCATCACTCGGCTACACAGCTGATGCCTCCCGGACTCTTCCGCAAAACACTAACACGGCTAGAACTCCACTACATCTCCGGATTCCTGCCATAAGCTCTGGAGCTTTGCATCGGATCATCGCTGCTAGCTAGCTGGTACCGAGAGGCTATAGTGGCTAACGCCCCTGTCCTGACGCTAGCACCAGTTAGCCGTGAGCCAGGCGCATCTCCCGGGCTAGCAAACTAAATTACTACAACCACAATACTTCTTTCGCCAACTGGCCTGGACCCTTTGTCGACACGAAGCCCCTCCGTTCCACCACGACTGGTCTGTCGACGTATCTCCATCCGCTGTGCCCCCAACCGGCCATTACCGGATGTCGGAGCAGGCACTTCTACTAGCCCCGGCCTGCTAACTTTAAACGCCGTGCCTCCCTCTTGCTAGCATAGTAAAGACTACCTAACGGCTTCCCTGTTTTATCTATTGCTGTTCACTGGACCCTATGATCACCTGGCTACATAGCTGATACCTGATGGACTGTTCATTAAATACCGGTACTCCATTTTGTTTATTTTTTGTTTATCTATTAGCCCCAGCCTTCGAACTCAGTCCCTGTGTGTAGTTAACTGACCCTCTCTGCCCATTCATCACCATTTTACCTGTTGTTGTTGTCTTAGCTGATTAGCTGTTGTTGTCTTACCCGTTGTTGTCTTAGCTAGCTCTCCCAATCAACACCTGTGATTGCTTTATGCCTCGCATTATGTCTCTCTCAAATGTCAATATGCCTTGTATATTGTCGTTTTGGATAGTTATCATTGTTTTAGTTTACTGCGGAGCCCCTAGTCCCACTCAACATACCTCTGATACCTCCTTTGTCCCACCTCCCAGCCATCCTCATGTCTCTACCACTCAGCCATCCTCAGGTCTCCACCACTCAGCCATCCTCAGGTCTCTACCACTCAGACATCCTCAGGTCTCTACCACTCAGACATCCTCATGTCTCTAACACTCAGCCGTTCTCATGTCTCCACCACTCAACCATCCTCAGGTCTCCACCTCTCAGCCATCCTCAGGTCTCCACCACTCAACCATCCTCAGGTCTCCCGCGCTCAGCCATCCTCAGGGCTCTACCGCTCAGCCATCCTCAGGGCTCTACCGCTCAGCCATCCTCAGGACTCTACCGCTCAGCCATCCTCAGGACTCTACCGCTCAGCCATCCTCAGGGCTCTACCGCTCAGCCATCCTCAGGGCTCTACTACTCAGCCACACACACTGATACTGAAACTCTTCACATACACACATATACATATACACACACACTCATTCACCCATGCTCAGTCACTCAATACAGTATGTAGCCCTTGTATCTTAACTTCCGGCGCCGACAGAGATGGCCGCCTCGCTTCGCGTTCCTAGGAAACTATGCAATATTTTGTTTTTTTACGTGTTATTTCATACATTGGTACCCCAGGTAATCTTAGGTTTCATTACATACAGTCGGGAGGAACTACTGAATATCAGAGCAACGTCAACTCACCATCATTACAACCAGGAATATGACTCTCCCGAAGCGGATCCTGTGTTTTGCCTTCCACCCAGTACAATGGATCTGATCCCAGCCGGCGACCCTAAACAACGACGCCGTAAAAGGGGCAAACGAAGCGGTCTTCTGGTCAGGCTCCGGAGAAGGGCACACCGCGCTCCACTCCCTAGCATACTACTCGCCAATGTCCAGTCTCTTGACAACAAGGTTGATGAAATCCGAGTAAGGGTAGCATTCCAGAGAGACATCAGAGACTGTAACTTTCTTTGCTTCACGGAAACATGGCTCACTCGAGAGACGCTAACGGAGTCGGTGCAGCCAGCTGGTTTCATCACGCATTGCGCTGACAGAAACAAACATCTTTCTGGTAAGAAGAGGGGCGGGGGGGTATGCCTTATGATTAACGAGACGTGGTGTGATCATAACAACATACAGGAACTCAAGTCATTCTGTTCACCTGACTTAGAATTCCTCACAATCAAATGTCGACCGCATTATCTACCAAGGGAATTCTCTTCGATTATAATCACAGCCGTATATATTCCCCCCCAGGCAGACACATCGATGGCCCTGAACGAACTTTATCTGACTCTATGTAAACTGGAAACCACACACCCTGAAGCTGCATTCATCGTAGCTGGGGATTTTAACAAGGCTAATCTGAAAACAAAACTACCTAAATTCTATCAGCATATCGATTGTGCTACCAGGGCTGGTAAAACCCTAGATCATTGTTATTCTAACTTCCGTGATGCATATAAGGCCCTCCCCCGCCCTCCTTTCGGAAAAGCTGAACACGACTCCATTTTGTTGCTTCCAGCCTACAAACAGAAACTAAAACAAGAAGTTCCCGCGCTCAGGTCTGTTCAACGCTGGTCCGACCAATCTGATTCCACGCTTCAAGACTGCTTAGATCACGTGGATTGGGATATGTTCCGCATTGCGTCCAACAACAACATTTACGAATACGCTGATTCGGTGAGCGAGTTCATTAGAAAGTGCATCAGCGACGTAATACCCACAGCAACGATTAAAACATTCCCAAACCAGAAACCGTGGATTGATGGCAGCATTTGCGCGAAACTGAAAGCGCGAACCACTGCTTTTAACCAGGGCAAGGTGACCAGAAACATGACCGAATACAAACAGTGTAGCTATTCCCTCCGCAAGGCAATCAAACAAGCTAAGTGCCAGTATAGAGACAAAGTAGAGTCGCAATTCAACAGCTCAGACACAAGAGGTATGTGGCAGGGTCTACAGTCAATCACAGATTACAAAAAGAAAACCAGCCCCGTCGCGGACCAGGATGTCTTGCTCCCAGACAGACTAAATAACTTTTTTGCTCGCTTTGAGGACAATACAGTGCCACTGACACGGCCCGCTACCAAAACCTGCGGGCTCTCCTTCACTGCAGCCGAGGTGAGTAAAACATTTAAACGTGTTAACCCTCGCAAGGCTGCAGGCCCAGATGGCATTCCCAGCCGCGTCCTCAGAGCATGTGCAGACCAGCTGGCTGGTGTGTTTACGGACATATTCAATTAATCCTTATCCCAGTCTGCTGTTCCCACATGCTTCAAGAGGGCCACCATTGTTCCTGTTCCCAAGAAAGCTAAGGTAACTGAGCTAAACGACTACCGCCTCGTAGCACTCACTTCCATCATTATGAAGTGCTTTGAGAGACTAGTCAAGGACCATATCACCTCCACCCTACCTGACACCCTAGACCCACTCCAATTTGCTTACCGACCCAATAGGTCCACAGATGACGCAATCGCAACCACACTGAACACTGCCCTAACCCATCTGGACAAGAGGAATACCTATGTGAGAATGCTGTTCATCGACTACAGCTCAGAATTTAACACCATAGTACCCTCCAAACTCATCATCAAGCTCGAGACCCTGGATCTCGACCCCGCCCCGTGCAACTGGGTACTGGACTTCCTGACGGGCCGCCCCCAGGTGGTGAGGGTAGGTAACAACATCTCCACCCCGCTGATCCTCAACACTGGGGCCCCACAAGGGTGCGTTCTGAGGCCTCTCCTTGCTCCCTGTTCACCCACGACTGCGTGGCCATGCACGCCTCCAACTCAATCATCAAGTTTGCGGACGACACTACAGTGGTAGGCTTGATTACCAACAACGACGAGACGGCCTACAGGGAGGAGGTGAGGGCCCTCGGAGTGTGGTGTCAGGAAAATAACCTCACACTCAACGTCAACAAAACAAAGGAGATGATTGTGGACTTCAGGAAACCGCAGAGGGAGCACCCCCCTATCCACATCGACGGGACAGTAGTGGAGAGGGTAGTAAGTTTTAAGTTCCTCGGCGTACACATCATGGACAAACTGAATTGGTCCACCCACACAGACAGCGTTGTGAAGAAGGCGCAGCAGCGCCTCTTCAACCTCAGGAGGCTGAAGAAATTCGGCTTGTCACCAAAAGCACTCACAAACTTCTACAGATGCACAATCGAGAGCATCCTGGCGGGCTGTATCACCGCCTGGTACGGCAACTGCTCCGCCCACAACCGTAAGGCTCTCCAGAGGGTAGTGAGGTCTGCACAACGCATCACCGGGGGCAAACTACCTGCCCTCCAGGACACCTACACCACCCGATGTCACAGGAAGGCCATAAAGATCATCAAGGACAACAACCACCCGAGCCACTGCCTGTTCACCCCGCTATCATCCAGAAGGCGAGGTCAGTACAGGTGCATCAAAGCAGGGACCGAGAGACTGAAAAACTGCTTCTATCTCAAGGCCATCAGACTGTTAAACAGCCACCACTAACATTTAGTGGCTGCTGCCAACATACTGACTCAACTCCAGCCACTTTAATAATGGGAATTGATGGAAATTTATGTAAAAATATATCACTAGCCACTTTAAACAATGCCACTTAATATAATGTTTACATACCCTACATTACTCATCTCATATGTATATGTATAGACTGTACTCTATATCATCTACTGCATCTTGCCATCTTTATGTAATACATGTATCACTAGACACTTTAAACTATGCCACTTTATGTTTACATAGCCTACATTACTCATCTCATATGTATATACTGTACTCTATACCATCTACTACATCTTGCCTATGCCGTTCTGTACCATCACTCATTCATATATCTTTATGTACATATTCTTTATCCCTTTACACTTGTGTGTATAAGGTAGTAGTTGTGGAATTGTTAGGTTAGATTACTTGGTTATTACTTTGCATTGTCGGTTATTACTGCATTGTCGGAACTAGAAGCACAAGCATTTCGCTACACTCGCATTAACATCTGCTAACCATGTGTATGTGACAAATAAAATTTGATTTGATTTGATTTATCTGATGATGTCTGGAAAGATAAAGTATGACACGCCATACTCTTTTTGTCCAGAAAGCATCAGATACATGTTCTACACATACAGAGACAGAGGGTCACCTGGTCCAGGCCCCTAGTGCCCTCCCATACCACCAGCCCTGGTCCAGGCCCCCTAGGGCCCTCCCATACCGCCGGCCCTGGTCCAGGCCCCCTAGTGCACTCCCATACCACCAGCCCTGGTCCACGCCCCCTAGGGTCCTCCCATACCACCAGCCCTGGTCCAGGCCCCCTAGGGCCCTCCCATACCACCGGCCCTGGTCCAGGCCCCCTAGGGCCCTCCCATACCACCGGCCATGGTCCAGGCCCCCTATTGTCCTACTATACCACAGGCCCTGGTCCAGGACCCCAAACACATTTAAGGGGTGTGTTCATCCCAGGTAACACCCTATTCCCTATATAGGGCACTACCTTTGACCAGGGCCCATAGAGTGCCACCATACAGCATCTTCTAAATGTGTGTTGAGAAACACTCCCTCCTGGCGGAGAACTGAGGAAGTGCACCTAAACCATCTAAACCAGCCACTTATAACAGTATCATTACCATCTGTTTGATATCAAATGGTTCATATCAAAGTGTTGTTGAAGTGGTTGAAGACAGGTGCAGGTGTATAGAGCTGTAGTCAGTATTATATGAGAGGATCAGAGAGGGTTTTTGTAGAGGAGAGAGGGTCTAGTGAAACACTGTGCTTCACTAGCAGCACAGAAATACACTGCACTGTCTTCAGCTTCTGTCACTTTGGGAATATGTAGATACGCCATTTTATTAGCTGCAGCATCTCCACTGACATTAAAACGCCCTTTAAAGGAATCTTCCACCGTTGGACTGGTGTATCTCACATACCCAATGAGTTTCAGAGCAGTGTTTTGGGCTGACTGTTGGTACCACAGTATCGTGTCGTATCTTGTATCAGTGTGTCTGCAGGTGAGATTAACTTTATCTTCAGGTCCTTTTAGTATTGCAGTAGGAGTCTGGTGAACTTTGTCTGTTGGTGACAGCCCTGTGGATGAAAACAGACCATATGAAATATACAGTATTACTCAGCATATTGACAGCAATATATTTCAGTAGTAAATCTATCTTTCATGAAGGATTTAGTACCTGTCACCCATAGTGGTAGAGTTGCTACATGTATGAGAAGCTTGATCATGTTGATGGTTCTGGAGAGAAGAGTCACATGGACAAGGAGAAAGGGTTTTCAGATAGTCAGAGATGTGATGTCATCTAGTGGGAGTGTCAAATGTATGTCAGCATTCCAAATGGCTCCCTATTCCCTTTCTAGTGCACTACTTTAGACCAGAGCCCATAGGGGGGAGAGGAGAATAAGGCAATAGAGAAGGGGAGCTGAACTGAGCTGCCGGAGGGGAAGGAAATTACATCCGGTATCGGATCTACATCATTGAAAGTATTTGTCTCTTTTAGTCTTTAGATTTGATCTGTGTTATAGATTCTGCAGTCATCACACTAGAAATAGGATGTAATTTGAAGAAATACCTGAACCGTTTCTTCAAGACAACAACATCAACCACATTATTTGGTCTAGAGGTTTGATATCAACTTCCTCCATGTGCTCAGACATCTACAGCGGTGGATAGCAGGTGTGCTGGGTGTTGATGTACACTGCAGTTATGGAGTAAAGGATCAGAAGGGGCTTTTGTAGAAGAGAGAAGGGTATCTACATCACTGTGTTGACTTCAGGTCAGAACAGTAATACACTGGACTGACTTCAGGTCAGAACAGTAATACACTGGACTGACTTCAGGACAGAACAGTAATACACTGCACTGACTTCAGGTCAGAACAGTAATACACTGCACTGACTTCAGGTCAGAACAGTAATACACTGCACTGACTTCAGGTCAGAACAGTAATACACTGCACTGACTTCAGGTCAGAACAGTAATACACTGCACTGACTTCAGGTCAGAACAGTAAAACACTGCACTGACTTCAGGTCAGAACAGTAATACACTGCACTGACTTCAGGACAGAACAGTAATACACTGCACTGACTTCAGGTCAGAACAGTAATACACTGCACTGACTTCAGGTCAGAACAGTAAGGGAGAGATAGAAGGGAGCGAGCGAGAGAGAGAGAGGGGAGATTGAGAGAGTAGTCATGTGAATCACATCTATTCAGGGGCGAGTAATGGAATTGAACATTGTAACATTGCATAATGTATGTTAATGAGTGATGACACTAATCTGTAAATACTGGTATACTGTACTAGGACAGATATCATCTTGCTTATGCCATCATTCATCTGTGTTTATTCATTGGCACTGAGTCAAAGTCAAAGCTCAGATGCAGGTGTTCTGAGCTGTGGTGTAATATTACCATCAGACAGGGTTTTTGTAGAGGACAGGAGGAAGTCCACATCACTGTGCTGGCTGGCTGCACAGTAATAAACTGCACTGTGTTCAGGTCCTCTCAGACTCACTAGATGAAGAAAAGCCTCTTTCCCACCGTCTCCACTCACATTGAAGTGCTTTTCAAATGATTTCTCCATGGTTATTGACTTGTAATATGCATAACCAATGAGTTTCATAGCAGTGTCTCCTGCTGACTGTTTGTACCATAGTATCATGTAGTAGTTAGGGATAGTATGGCTGCAGGTGAGTTGAACGTTTCCTCCAGGTCCTTCTGTTAGTGCCACAGGCCTCTGATGAACCATGCTACTAAACGACTGCCCTGTGGAGAGAGAGAGAGAGGAGAGAGGGAGAGAGAGAGAGAGGAGAGAGAGAGGGAGAGAAGGTGACAGAGAGAAGGAGCGAGAGAAAGGATATTTTATTCAGTTTGATGCCATTCGTAGTATCGTTAGGCTTCTCATCTTAAGTGATTTAATACCTGTCACCCAGAGTGGTAGACCTGCCAGGTGAATCAGAACTCTGAACATCATGATGAAGAAGAATATTATGACGATGATGATGAAGATGATGAAGATGCTGAGGAAGACGATGATGATGATGATGTGATATGAGTGTCTCCTGGATGAAGCTCTGAGGTGAAAGGAGATTGGCTGTAGTAGTATCATGTTTCCTTCAGAGTGGTGGATAGTGACAGTGTTAGAGGGAGTGTCAGGAAGCCTGTACTGTAAAGCTCATAGGACCTCACTGTGAACATGACTGATGACATGATCATGACAAGGAAACCATCAGACATTAGTAGAACTAGAGTTAGAGGTCCCCCTACAGTATGTGATGAGACCATCAGACATTAGTAGAACTAGAGTTAGAGGTCCCCCTACAGTATGTGATGAGACCATCAGACATTAGTAGAACTAGAGTTAGAGGTCCCCCTACAGTATGTGATGAGACCATCAGACATTAGTAGAACTAGAGTTAGAGGTCCCCCTACAGTATGTGATGAGACCATCAGACATTAGTAGAACTAGAGTTAGAGGTCCCCTTACAGTATGTGATGAGACCATCAGACATTAGTAGAACTAGAGTTAGAGGTCCCCCTACAGTATGTGATGAGACCATCAGACATTAGTAGAACTAGAGTTAGAGGTCCCCTTACAGTATGTGATGAGACCATCAGACATTAGTAGAACTAGAGTTAGAGGTCCCCCTACAGTATGTGATGAGACCATCAGACATTAGTAGAACTAGAGTTAGAGGTCCCCCTACAGTATGTGATGAGACCATCAGACATTAGTAGAACTAGAGTTAGAGGTCCCCCTACAGTATGTGATGAGACCATCAGACATTAGTAGAACTAGAGTTAGAGATCCCCCTACAGTATGTGATGAGACCATCAGACATTAGTAGAACTAGAGTTAGAGGTCCCCCTACAGTATGTGATGAGACCATCAGACATTAGTAGAACTAGAGTTAGAGATCCCCCTACAGTATGTGATGAGACCATCAGACATTAGTAGAACTAGAGTTAGAGGTCCCCCTACAGTATGTGATGAGACCATCAGACATTAGTAGAACTAGAGTTAGAGGTCCCCCTACAGTATGTGATGAGACCATCAGACATTAGTAGAACTAGAGTTAGAGGTCCCCCTACAGTATGTGATGAGACCATCAGACATTAGTAGAACTAGAGTTAGAGGTCCCCCTACAGTATGTGATGAGACCATCAGACATTAGTAGAACTAGAGTTAGAGGTCCCCCTACAGTATGTGATGAGACCATCAGACATTAGTAGAACTAGAGTTAGAGATCCCCCTACAGTATGTGATGAGACCATCAGACATTAGTAGAACTAGAGTTAGAGGTCCCCCTACAGTATGTGATGAGACCATCTCTTTACATATTATATTACATCCTATTGAAATACTGGGGTTTTTGTGCAGCTGTACTTGTTGTCTGTATCACTGTGTTCACTCACAGCACAGAAGTACATTCCGCTGTCTCCTGTCTCCAACTTCTTCACTGTGAAAGATCCCCTCTCAACTACAGTCTTGTTGGCTGAGAATTTGTCTTCACTGAAGTCTCCATAGTCTGGATCGCCATAATTACTTGTGTAAACCACCTGCTTCATTCCCTCTCCTGGAAGCTGTCTGTACCAGTACATATGGTTGTAGGTAGCTCCCTTAGTGTGACTGCAGTTCATCTGAGCATCCCTGTCTTTCAGTTCCCAGAGTATGGTGGGTGTCTGAGTGACTTCACTCCCCTCAACAAGACCTGTAAGGATACAGTGAGAATGAAATCAATCGAGTTAGGTACAGTTAGACCTGAATACATCAAGACTCAGGTGAAGTGAACATGTGCTTGGAAACATCAATATCTATAACTAGAGAAGTCCTTCATTGTAAATAAGAATGTTGTTCTGAACTTTCCTGGTTAAATAAATGAAACATTATGAAACTGTACCTGCAGCACAGAGCAGTGAGACAGTAACAGTGGAGAGAAATGTGAACATGTTTGATCACGTTATATGTGAGAGTGCTGGAAAGAGTCTGGTATCAATGTATATAAAACAAGAGGAGTGTCACATAGATGAATAGATGCCAATCAGTAGACCACGACAGGTTCCACCATATTCAACATGTCAGTGAAGTGGGAGGGACTGATGATCTGAATACATCATGTTAATTAGTGGTTCAGACTGTAGAGACATTCACATTATTAAAGTTAGAGGTCCCCCTACAGTCCATGATGAGACCATCAGCTCTTTACATATTATATTCTATCCTATAGAGCTCGCCAGCTTGTAGTCCTAAAACACGGAAATGAGTCAGTATTTTCTAACACTAGGTTCCTTGACCGTTGCTATGGGAGAAATGAAGGGGGAAAATAATGGAGTTTTGGGATATAAGGTCTGAAGTTACTTCTCTGCTCTACAGATCCCTTTAGCGGGATCATATTCCTAAACATCCGCTGAATTGCAGGGCGTAAAATATTACTAAAAATATTTATAATCATGCAATCACAAGTGAAATATACCAAAACAAAGCTTAGCACAGGCTATGGAGATCTTATACATTTTGTTCTGTGCAATAAATTAAGGATCAGACCCTTTTTTTCAATTTCACCTAAAATGACATACCTGAATCTTACTGCCTGTAGCTCAGGACCTGAAGCAAGGATATGCATATTATTGATCCCATTTGAAAGGAAAAACTTTAACGTTTGTGGAACTATGAAATTAATGTAGGAGAATATAACACATTTAATCTGGTAAAATATCTGTAAAAAGAAAACGTACGTTTTCCAGAACGAAAAAATTCATCGTTTTTGAAATGCAAGAGAAAGGCCATACTTTCAGATAGGAGTCTAGGTGTACTTTATATTTTAGCCACCAGATGGCAGTAGTGTGTGTGCAACGTTTCAGACTGATCCAGTGAAGAATTACATTACTTCACAATATTTAGAATTAATCCTGAGGAGTTTTACCAAATGTGCCATTTTTGATCCATTGATATATTTTCAAGTACATAACTATAGAGAACACAGACAAATTATATGGTAATATCAAATTAGAGTTTACACACTTCCAGAAATGTCATACATGATGGATCATTAGCTCATTCACTAACATTCACACATCAAGATGGCCGGGCGGGGTGGGTATGGAGCCAGAGACAGCAGTGGGGTCAAACTGTAGAACATAAAACTGGATTTTATCAAACAAAACTATGCTACATTTTATCTCTGGGACCCTCAGGATGACACATCAGAGCCAGATTACTGAATGTAAGTACATTATTTACCTTCAGAGGTGAATGTATCAAACCAGTTGCCCTGATAAAAGTGTTTTGTTGTTGTGGACTCTCCTCAAACAATAGCATGGTATTTTTGTCAATGTAGTGAATTTAACCAAGAAGGTAATGTCATCTAAAACAATAATTGGGTTCCATTACGTGGAACAACGTCTGAGACTGATGTAAATGTTCCCCCTGCTGATACCACAGTATGGTGTTGTAGCTGGGGAGAGTGTGTTCCACCTGCTGATACCACAGTATGGTGTTGTAGCTGGGGAGAGTGTGTTCCACCTGCTGATACCACAGTATGGTGTTGTAGCTGGGGAGAGTGTGTTTCACCTGCTGATACCACAGTATGGTGTTGTAGCTGGGGAGAGTGTGTCCCACCTGCTGATACCACAGTATGGTGTTGTAGCTGGGGAGAGTGTGTTCCACCTGCTGATACCACAGTATGGTTTTGTAGCTGGGGAGAGTGTGTTCCACCTGCTGATACCACAGTATGGTGTTGTAGCTGGGGAGATTGTGTTCCACCTGCTGATACCACAGTATGGTGTTGTAGCTGGGGAGAGTGTGTTCCACCTGCTGATACCACAGTATGGTGTTGTAGCTGGGGAGAGTGTGTTCCACCTGCTGATACCACAGTATGATGTTGTAGCTGGGGAGAGTGTGTTCCACCTGCTGATACCACAGTACGGTGTTGTAGCTGGGGAGAGTGTGTTCCACCTGCTGATACCACAGTACGGTGTTGTAGCTGGGGAGTGTGTGTTCCACCTGCTGATACCACAGTATCGTGTTGTAGCTGGGGAGAGTGTGTTCCACCTGCTGATACCACAGTATGGTGTTGTAGCTGGGGAGAGTGTGTTCCACCTGCTGATACCAAAGTATGGTTTTGTTGCTGGGGAGAGTGTGTTCCACCTGCTGATACCACAGTATGGTGTTGTAGCTGGGGAGAGTGTGTTCCACCTGCTGATACCACAGTATGGTGTTGTAGCTGGGGAGAGTGTGTTCCACCTGCTGATACCACAGTATGGTGTTGTAGCTGGGGAGAGTGTGTTCCACCTGCTGATACCACAGTATGGTGTTGTAGCTGGGGAGAGTGTGTTCCACCTGCTGATACCACAGTACGGTGTTGTAGCTGGGGAGAGTGTGTTCCACCTGCTGATACCACAGTATGGTGTTGTAGCTGGGGAGAGTGTGTTCCACCTGCTGATACCACAGTATGGTGTTGTAGCTGGGGAGAGTGTGTTCCACCTGCTGATACCACAGTATGGTGTTGTAGCTGGGGAGAGTGTGTTCCACCTGCTGATACCACAGTATGGTGTTGTAGCTGGGGAGAGTGTGTTCCACCTGCTGATACCACAGTACGGTGTTGTAGCTGGGGAGAGTGTGTTCCACCTGCTGATACCACAGTATGGTGTTGTAGCTGGGGAGAGTGTGTTCCACCTGCTGATACCACAGTATCGTGTTGTAGCTGGGGAGAGTGTGTTCCACCTGCTGATACCACAGTATGGTGTTGTAGCTGGGGAGAGAGTGTTCCACCTGCTGATACCACAGTATGGTGTTGTAGCTGGGGAGAGTGTGTTCCACCTGCTGATACCACAGTATGGTGTTGTAGCTGGGGAGAGTGTGTTCCAACTGCTGATACCACAGTATGGTGTTGTAGCTGGGGAGAGGGTGTTCCACCTGCTGATACCACAGTATGGTGTTGTAGCTGGGGAGAGTGTGTTCCACCTGCTGATACCACAGTATGGTGTTGTAGCTGGGGAGAGAGTGTTCCACCTGCTGATACCACAGTATGGTGTTGTAGCTGGGGAGAGTGTGTTCCACCTGCTGATACCGCAGTATGGTGTTGTAGCTGGGGAGAGTGTGTTCCACCTGCTGATACCACAGTATGGTGTTGTAGCTGGGGAGAGTGTGTTCCAACTGCTGATACCACAGTATGGTGTTATAGCTGGGGAGAGGGTGTTCCACCTGCTGATACCACAGTATGGTGTTGTAGCTGGGGAGAGTGTGTTCCACCTGCTGATACCACAGTATGGTGTTGTAGCTGGGGAGAGTGTGTTCCACCTGCTAATACCACAGTATGGTGTTGTAGCTGGGGAGAGTGTGTTCCATTTGCTGATACCACAGTATGGTGTTGTAGCTGGGGAGAGTGTGTTCCACCTGCTGATACCACAGTATGGTGTTGTAGCTGGGGAGAGTGTGTTCCACCTGCTGATACCAAAGTATGGTTTTGTAGCTGGGGAGAGTGTGTTCCACCTGCTGATACCACAGTATGGTGTTGTAGCTGGGGAGAGTGTGTTCCACCTGCTGATACCACAGTATGGTGTTGTAGCTGGGGAGAGTGTGTTCCACCTGCTGATACCACAGTATGGTGTTGTAGCTGGGGAGAGTGTGTTCCACCTGCTGATACCACAGTATGGTGTTGTAGCTGGGGAGAGTGTGTTCCACCTGCTGATACCACAGTATGGTGTTGTAGCTGGGGAGAGTGTGTTCCACCTGCTGATACCACAGTATGGTGTTGTAGCTGGGGAGAGTGTGTTCCACCTGCTGATACCACAGTATGGTGTTGTAGCTGGGGAGAGTGTGTTCCCCCTGCTGATACCACAGTATGGTGTTGTAGCTGGGGAGAGTGTGTTCCACCTGCTGATACCACAGTATGGTGTTGTAGCTGGGGAGAGTGTGTTCCACCTGCTGATACCACAGTATGGTGTTGTAGCTGGGGAGAGTGTGTTCCACCTGCTGATACCACAGTATGGTGTTGTAGCTGGGGAGAGTGTGTTCCACCTGCTGATACCACAGTATGGTGTTGTAGCTGAGGAGAGTGTGTTCCACCTGCTGATACCACAGTATGGTGTTGTAGCTGGGGAGAGTGTGTTCCACCTGCTGATACCACAGTATGGTGTTGTAGCTGGGGAGAGTGTGTTCCACCTGCTGATACCACAGTATGGTGTTGTAGCTGGGGAGAGTGTGTTCCACCTGCTGATACCACAGTACGGTGTTGTAGCTGGGGAGAGTGTGTTCCACCTGCTGATACCACAGTATGGTGTTGTAGCTGGGGAGAGTGTGTTCCACCTGCTGATACCACAGTATCGTGTTTTAGCTGGGGAGAGTGTGTTCCACCTGCTGATACCACAGTATGGTGTTGTAGCTGGGGAGAGAGTGTTCCACCTGCTGATACCACAGTATGGTGTTGTAGCTGGGGAGAGTGTGTTCCACCTGCTGATACCACAGTATGGTGTTGTAGCTGGGGAGAGTGTGTTCCACCTGCTGATACCACAGTATGGTGTTGTAGCTGGGGAGAGTGTGTTCCAACTGCTGATACCACAGTATGGTGTTGTAGCTGGGGAGAGGGTGTTCCACCTGCTGATACCACAGTATGGTGTTGTAGCTGGGGAGAGTGTGTTCCACCTGCTGATACCACAGTATCGTGTTGTAGCTGGGGAGAGTGTGTTCCACCTGCTGATACCACAGTATGGTGTTGTAGCTGGGGAGAGAGTGTTCCACCTGCTGATACCACAGTATGGTGTTGTAGCTGGGGAGAGTGTGTTCCACCTGCTGATACCGCAGTATGGTGTTGTAGCTGGGGAGAGTGTGTTCCACCTGCTGATACCACAGTATGGTGTTGTAGCTGGGGAGAGTGTGTTCCAACTGCTGATACCACAGTATGGTGTTATAGCTGGGGAGAGGGTGTTCCACCTGCTGATACCACAGTATGGTGTTGTAGCTGGGGAGAGTCTGTTCCACCTGCTGATACCACAGTATGGTGTTGTAGCTGGGGAGAGTGTGTTCCACCTGCTGATACCACAGTATGGTGTTGTAGCTGGGGAGAGTGTGTTCCACCTGCTGATACCACAGTATGGTGTTGTAGCTGGGGAGAGTGTGTTCCACCTGCTGATACCACAGTATGGTGTTGTAGCTGGGGAGAGTGTGTTCCACCTGCTGATACCACAGTATGGTGTTGTAGCTGGGGAGAGTGTGTTCCACCTGCTGATACCACAGTATGGTGTTGTAGCTGGGGAGAGTGTGTTCCACCTGCTGATACCACAGTATGGTTTTGTAGCTGGGGAGAGTGTGTTCCACCTGCTGATACCACAGTATGGTGTTGTAGCTGGGGAGAGTGTGTTCCACCTGCTGATACCACAGTATGGTGTTGTAGCTGGGGAGAGTGTGTTCCACCTACTGATACCACAGTATGGTGTTGTAGCTGGGGAGAGTGTGTTCCACCTGCTGATACCACAGTATGGTGTTGTAGCTGGGGAGAGTGTGTTCCACCTGCTGATACCACAGTATGGTGTTGTAGCTGGGGAGAGTGTGTTCCATCTGCTGATACCACAGTACGGAAATATATGGAATATTAGATTATTTTAGACGGTATCTAATCTGTGTTCCAGAATAATGAGAGATTCACGTTCATATGTGGGAAATATCCAACAGTGAAAGATTCTTAGTTCAACAGTGAGTCAAGATGAACATTCAAAAGGACATGGATCTTCAGCTCTCAGACTCCTTACTACACACCATAGTTTACTGTGGTACTGTGTCTGGTGAGTCCACATGGATTTGTTGAGCTGTAACTCCCCCTACAGGAAAGACATGATATCATACCAGACTTTATCATGGTCTCCTGTATATCAGAGGGAACCTCCCCTTTCTGTTAGACCAGCTGGTGAGTGTTTTGGCATTGAATCAGAGTCAGATACAGTGTGATGTTAATACAGGTGTGATTAGTCTACAGTACACCAGGGAGGAGGTTTTTGTAGAGCAGAGAGGGAGATCTGATGCACTGTGTAAACTAGCAGCACAGTAATACACAGCACTGCTATTTGGAGTTAGTTGACTGATGGTTAAGGTGCTGATACCACCTGCATTAGCATCTCCTTCTATATCAAATCCAGCCTCAGGAATTCCAATTTTCCCAATCATGTATCCTAAATACACAAATTCTCTGTAGTTGGATTCCTTGTACCAGAGGATTTTATTATAGCCTGATATACTATGTGAACACTCCATCTTAGCCGACTCTCCCTGGTTCTTGTACAGGTCTGCAGGTCTCTGGTGAACCTGGTTACTGAGAGAAGAACCTGGAGAAAGACACAGAGACAGAGAGAGAGAGTGAGAGAGAGAGAGAGAGAGAGGTGAAACAACATATAAAGAAACATTTTTACCTGAAACATAAAAAACAATCAAATGAGGATATTATTAGTTGATGAAATCAGTGATGTGAATACCTGCAGCCCAGGCTGTGTAACCCATGGTGATGGAGATAAGAATTGTGATCATGTTGACTCACTGTTAAGGAGACAGAATGAGACAGACAAACCCCTCCTCATGAATTAGAGGTGGCTTCTCATCAACTCATCTCAGTGATCTAATAGAGGGATGCTGCCTCCTTATGAGAACATCTAAACCATCAGAGACCTGAGATGAACCCTGCAGGAGGAGTCTATGTGGGACAGGAAGCAGGGTTTAGTAGAGCAGAGAGGGAGATCTGATGCACTGCTATCTGGAGGTAGTTGATTGATTGTTAAAGGAAGTATTCACCCATTTTGAATGTTATAATATTTTTGTGGATCTCTGAGTGAGGTCCTATCTATTCCATGGGTCATTTCATGTTTTAATGTGTATCTGAGTTGTTGGCGTTCAAGCAGTCAGACATTATGGCGTTATGGCGTAGTCCGTTATGGCGTAGTACTGTGATAAAGGTATAAAGAGTGGCCCACCTCCCGGCCCGTTCAGTGATCACTCGGCTACACAGCTGATGCCTTCCGGACTCTTCCCCAACATGGCTAGAACTCCACTAGTCCACCGGTTCCTTACCGTAAGCTCTGGACCTTTGCATCGGATCATCGCTGCTAACTAGCTGCTACCGAGTGGCTATAGTGGCTAACGCCCCTGTCCTGAAGCTAGCACCAGTTAGCCGTGAGCCAGGCGCATCTCCCGGGCTAGCAAACAAAATTACTACAACCACAATACCTCTTTCGCCAACTGGCCTGGACCCTTTGTCGACACGAAGCCCCGCCGTTCCACCACGACTGGTCTGTCGACGTATCTCCATCCGCTGTGCCCCCAACCGGCCTTTGCCGGATGTCGGAGCAGGCTCTTCTACTAGCCCCGGCCTGCTCACTTTAAACGCTGTGTCTCCCGCTTGCTAGGTAGAAACGACTTCCCTGTTTCATCTATTGCTGTTCACTGGACGCTATGATCACCTGGCTACATAGCTGATGGCTGCTGGACTGTTCATTAAATACCAGTATTCCATTTTGTTTATTTTTTGTTTATCTGTTAGCCCCAGCCTTCGAACTCAGGCTCTGTGTGTAGTTAACTGACCCTCTCTGCCCATTCATCACCATTTTACCTGTTGTTGTTGTCTTAGCTGATTAGCTGTTGTTGTCTTACCCGTTGTTGTCTTAGCTAGCTCTCCCAATCAACACCTGTGATTGCTTTATGCCTCGCATTATGTCTCTCTCAAATGTCAATATTTTTAATTTTTATTTATTTCACCTTTATTTAACCAGGTAGGCTAGTTGAGAACAAGTTCTCATTTGCAACTGCGACCTGGCCAAGATAAAGCATAGCAGTGTGAACAGACAACACAGAGTTACACATGGAGTAAACAATAAACAAGTCAATAACATGGTAGAAAAAAAAAAAGAGAATCTATATACAATGTGTGCAAAAGGCATGAGGTAGGCAATAAATCGAATAATTACAATTTAGCAGATTAACACTGGAGTGATAAATCATCAGATGATCATGTGCAAGAAGAGATACTGGTGTGCAAAAGAGCAGAAAAGTAAATAAATAAAAGCAGTATGGGGGGTGAGGTAGGTAAATTGGGTGGGTAGTTTACAGATGGACTATGTACAGCTGCAGCGATCGGTTAGCTGCTCGGATAGCAGATTTTTAAAGTTGTTGAGGGAGATAAAAGTCTCCAACTTCAGAGATTTTTGCAATTCGTTCCAGTCGCAGGCAGCAGAGAACTGGAAGGAAAGGCGTCCAAATGAGGTTTTTGCAATTCGTTCCAGTCGCAGGCAGCAGAGAACTGGAAGGAAAGGCGTCCAAATGAGGTTTTGGCTTTAGGGATGATCAGTGAGATACACCTGCTGGAGCGCGTGTTGCGGGTGGGTGTAGCCATCGTGACCAGTGAACTGAGATAAGGCGGCACTTTACCTAGCATAGCCTTGTAGATGACCTGGAGCCAGTGGGTCTGACGACGAACATGTAGCGAGGGCCAGCCGACTAGGGCATACAGGTCGCAGTGGTGGGTCGTATAAGGTGCTTTAGTAACAAAACGAATGGCACTGTGATAAACTGCATCCAGTTTGCTGAGTAGAGTATTGGAAGCTATTTTGTAGATGACATCGCCAAAGTCGAGGATCGGTAGGATAATCAGTTTTACTAGGGTAAGTTTGGCGGCGTGAGTGAAGGAGGCTTTGTTGCGGAATAGAAAGCCGATTCTTGCTTTGATTTTGGATTGGAGATGTTTGATATGAGTCTGGAAGGAGAGTTTGCAGTCTAGCCAGACACCTAGGTACTTATAGATGTCCACATATTCTAGGTCGGAACCGTCCAGGGTGGTGATGCTAGTCGGGCGTGCGGGTGCAGGCAGCGAACGGTTGAAAAGCATGCATTTGGTTTTACTAGCGTTTAAGAGCAGTTGGAGTGTTGTATGGCATTGAAGCTCGTTTGGAGGTTAGATAGTACAGTGTCCAATATGCCTTGTATATTGTCGTTTTGGATAGTTATCATTGTTTTAGTTTACTGCGGAGCCCCTAGTCCCACTCAACATACCTCTGATACGTCCTTTGTCCCACCTCCCAGCCATCCTCAGGTCTCTACCACTCAGCCATCCTCATGTCTCTACCACTCAGCTATCCTCAGGTCTCCACCACTCAGCCATCCTCAGGTCTCTACCACTCAGCCATCCTCAGGTCTCTACCACTCAGCCGTCTTCATGTCTCCACCACTCAGCCATCCTCAGGTCTCCACCGCTCAACCATCCTCAGGTCTCCACCGCTCAGCCATCCTCAGGTCTCCACCGCATAGCCATCCTCAGGGCTCTACCGCTCAGCCATCCTCAGGTCTCCACCACTCAGACATCCTCAGGTCTTTACCACTCAGCCATCCTCATGTCTCTACCACTCAGCCGTCCTCATGTCTCCACCACTCAGCCATCCTCATGTCTCTACCACTCAGCCATCCTCATGTCTCTACCACTCAGCCATCCTCAGGTCTCTACCACTCAGCCATCCTCAGGTCTCCACCACTCAGCCACACACACTGATACTGACACTTCACATACACACATATTTACAGTAGTGGCCAAAAGTTTTGAGACTGACACAAATATTAATTTTCACAAAGTCTGCTGCCTCAGTTTGTATGATGGCAATTTGCATATACTCCAGAATGTTAAGAAGAGTGATCAGATTAATTGCAATTAATTGAAAAGTCCCTCTTTGCCATGCAAATGAACTGAATACCAAAAAAACATTTCCACTGCATTTCAGCCCTGCCACAAAAGGACAAGCTGCCATCATGTCAGTGATTCTCTCGTTAACACAGGTGTGAATGTTGACGAGGACAATGCTGGAGATCACTCTGTCATGCTGATTGAGTTTGACTATCAGACTGGAAGCTTCAAAAGGAGGGTGGTGCTTGGAATCATTGTTCTTCCTCTGTCAACCATGCTTATCTGCAAGGTAACACGTGCCGTCATCATTGCTTTTCACAAAAAGGGCTTCACAGGCAAGGATATTGCTGACAGTAAGATTGCACCTAAATCAACCATTTATCGGATCATCAAGAACTTCAAGGAGAGCAGTTCAATTGTTGTGAAGAAGGCTTCAGGGCGGCCAAGAAAGTCCAGCAAGCGCCAGGACCGTCTTCTAAAGTTGATTCAGCTGCGGGATCGAGGCACCACCAGTACAGAGCTTGCTCAGGAATGGCAGCAGGCAGGTGTGAGTGCATCTGCACGCACAGTGAGGCAAAGACTTGTGGAGGATGGCCTGGTGTCAAGAAGGGCAGCAAAGAAGTCACTTCTCTCCAGGAAAAACATCAGGGACAGACTGATATTCTGCAAATGGTACAGGGATTGGACTGCTGAGGACTGGGGTAAAGTCATTTTCTCTGATGAATCCCCTTTCCGATTGTTTGGGCAATCTGAAAAAAAGCTTGTCTGGAGAAGACAAGGTGAGCGCTACCAGTCCTGTGTCATGCCAACAGTAAAGCATCCTGAGACCATTCATGTTTGGGGTTGCTTCTCAGCCAAGGGAGTGGGTTCACTCACAATTGTTCCTAAGAACACAGCCATGAATAAAGAATGGTACCAACACATCCTTCAAGAGCAACTTCTCCCAACCATCCAGGAACAGTTTGGTGACGAGCATTGCCTTTTCCAACATGATGGAGCACCTTGCCATAAGGCAAAAGTGATAACTAAGTGAATCGGGAACAAAACATCAATATTTTGGGTCCATGGCCAGGAAACTCCCCAGACCTTAATCCCATTGAGAACTTGTGGTCAATCCTCAAGAGGCGGGTGGACATACAAAAATCCACAAATTCTGACAAACTCCAAGCATTGATTATGCAAGAATGGGCTGCCATCAGTCAGGATGTGGCCCAGAAGTTAATTGACAGCATGCCAATCCCCCCGATTGCAGAGGTCTTAAATAAGAAAGGTCAACATTGCAAATATTGACTCTTTGCATCAACGTCATGTAATTGTCAATAAAAGCCTTTGACACTTATGAAATGCTTGTAATTATACTTCAGTATTCCATAGTAACATCTGACAAAAATATCTAAAGACACTGAAGCAGCAAACTTTGTGGAAATTAATATTTGTGTCATTCTCAAAACTTTTGGTCATGACTGTATATACACACACACACTCATTCACCCATGCTCAGTCACTCAATACAGTATGAGCCCTTGTATCTGATGATGTCTGGACAGATAAAGTATGACACGCCATACTCTTTTTGTCCAGACAGCATCAGATACATGTTCTACACATACGGAGACAGAGGGTCACCAGGACCAGGCCCCCTAGGTCCCTCCCTTGCCACATTCCTTGGCCCAAGGCCCACTAGGGCCCTCCCATACCACATGCACTTGCCCAAGGCCCAATAGGGCCCTCCAAAACCACATTCCCTGTCCCAGGCCCCCTAGGGCCCTCCAATATCACATTCCCTGGCCCAGGCTCCATAGGTCCCTCCCATACCACATTCCCTAACCCAGGCCACCTAGAGCCCTCCAATACCACCGGCCCTGTCTCAGACCCCCTTAGGCCCTCCTAAACCACCTGCCCTGTCTCAGGCCCCCTAGGATCCTCCCATACCACCGGCCCTGGTCCAGGCACCTATACTGTCCCAAGTGAAACACAATTCCCTTTATAGTGCACTAACTTTGACCAGGGCCCATAGAATGCCACTATACAGCATCTTCTAAATGTGTGTTGAGAAACACTCCCTCCTGGTGGAGAACTGAGGAAGTGCACCTAAACCATCTAAACCAGCCACTTATTACAGTATCATTACCATCTGTTGATATCTAATGGTTCATAGCAAAGTGGTGTTGAAGTGGTTGAAGACAGGTGCAGGTGTATAGAGCTGTAGTCAGTATTATATGAGAGGATCAGAGAGGGTTTTTGTAGAGGAGAGAGGGTATAGTGAAACACTGTGCTTCACTAGCAGCACAGAAATACACTGCACTGTCTTCAGCTTCTGTCACTTTGGGAATATGTAGATACACCATTTTATTAGCTGCAGCATCTCCACTGACATTAAAACGCCCTTTAAAGGAATCTTCCACCGTTGGACTGGTGTATCTCACATACCCAATGAGTTTCAGAGCAGTGTTTTGGGCTGACTGTTGGTACCACAGTATCATGTCGTAGCTTGTATCAGTGTGTCTGCAGGTGAGATTAACTTTATCTTCAGGTCCTTTTAGTATTGCAGTAGGAGTCTGGTGAACTTTGTCTGTTGGTGACAGCCCTGTGGATGAAAACAGACAATATGAAATATACAGTATTACTCAGCATATTGACAGCAATATATTTCAGTAGTAAATCTATCTTTCATGAGGGATTTAGTACCTGTCACCCATAGTGGTAGAGTTGCTACATGTATGAGAAGCTTGATCATGTTGATGGTTCTGGAGAGAAGAGTCACATGGACAAGGAGAAAGGGTTTTCAGATAGTCAGAGATGTGATGTCATCTAGTGGGAGTGTCAAATGTATGTCAGCATCCCAAATGGCACCCTATTCCCTTTCTAGTGCACTACTTTAGACCAGAGCCCTATGGCACCCTATTCCCTATATAGTGCACTACTTTAGACCAGAGTCCATAGGGGGGAGAGGAGAATAAGGCAATAGAGAAGGGGAGCTGAACTGAGCTGCCGGAGGGGAAGGAAATTACATCACTTTGACGTCAGAACTTGTGTTGATATTCAAGCAGATCCCTTGTTCACCTACAGGTCTCCTGTTCAACTTAAAGGTGTATTGTGGAACATACCGGTATCTACATCATTGAAAGTATTTGTCTCTTTTAGTCTTTAGATTTGATATGTGTTATGTGATTCTGCAGTCATCACACTAGAAATAGGATGTAATTTGAAGAAATACCTGAACCGTTTCTTCAAGACACCAACATCAACCACATTATTTGGCCTAGAGGTTTGATATCAACTTCCTCCATGTGCTCAGACATCTACAGCGGTGGATAGCAGGTGTGCTGGGTGTTGATGTACACTGCAGTTATGGAGTAAAGGATCAGAAGGGGGTTTTGTAGAAGAGAGAAGGGTATCTACATCACTGTGTTGACTTCAGGTCAGAACAGTAATACACTGCACTGACTTCAGGTCAGAACAGTAATACACTGCACTGACTTCAGGTCAGAACAGTAATACACTGGACTGACTTCAGGTCAGCACAGTAATACACTGCACTGACTTCAGGTCAGAACAGTAATACACTGCACTGACTTCAGGTCAGAACAGTAATACACTGCACTGACTTAAGGTCAGAACAGTAATATTTCCAAGGATTTCAAAGTGCTCTTAAAATGATCCTTCAACTCTCTGACTTTTATTATACACAAATTCAATCAGTTTCAGACTAGTATCATCTATTGACTGCTGGTACCATAATATAGTATTGTAGAAACTAGTAGTATGACTGCTGGTACCATAATATAGTATTGTATAAACTAGTAGTATGGCTGCTGGTACCATAATATAGTATTGTAGAAACTAGTAGTATGGCTGCTGGTACCAGAATATAGTATTGTATAAACTAGTAGTATGGCTGCTGGTACCATAATATAGTATTGTATAAACTAGTAGTATGGCTGCTGGTACTATAATACAGTATTGTATAAACTAGTAGTATGGCTGCTGGTACTATAATATAGTATTGTATAAACTAGTAGTATGACTGCATACGAGTATCACTGAGAGGACAGAGAGGGGGGTGGGCAGGCTAGAGGGGAAAGAGAGTAGAGACATTAGTAGAACTAGAGTTAGAGGTCCCCCTACAGTATGTGATGAGACCATCAGACATTAGTAGAACTAGAGTTAGAGGTCCCCCTACAGTATGTGATGAGACCATCTCTTTACATATTATATTACATCCTATTGAAATACTGGGGTTTTTGTGCAGCTGTACTTGTTGTCTGTATCACTGTGTTCACTCACAGCACAGAAGTACATTCCGCTGTCTCCTGTCTCCAACTTCTTCACTGTGAAAGATCCCCTCTCAACTACAGTCTTGTTGGCTGAGAATTTGTCTTCACTGAAGTCTCCATATTCGGCTTTGCTATAACTACTTGTGTAAACCACCTGCTTCATTCCCTCTCCTGGAAGCTGTCTGTACCAGTACATCTGGTTGTAGCTTAGACCCTTAGTGTGACTGCAGTTCATCTGAGCATCCCTGTCTTTCAGTTCCCAGAGTATGGTGGGTGTCTGAGTGACTTCACTCCCCTCAACAAGACCTGTAAGGATACAGTGAGAATGATATCAATAGAGTTAGGTACAGTTAGACCTGAATACATCAAGACTCAGGTGAAGGGAACATATGCTTGGAAACATCAATATCTATAACTAGAGAAGACCTTCATTGTAAATAAGAATGTTGTTCTTAACTTTCCTGGTTAAATAAATGAAACATTATGAAACTGTACCTGCAGCACAGAGCAGTGAGACAGTAACAGTGGAGAGAAATGTGAACATGTTTGATCACGTTATATGTGAGAGTGCTGGAAAGAGTCTGGTATCAATGTATATAAAACAAGAGGAGTGTCACATAGATGAATAGATGCCAATCAGTAGACCACGGCAGGTTCCACCATATTCAACATGTCAGTGAAGTGGGAGGGACTGATGATCTGAATACATCATGCTAATTAGTGGTTCAGGCTGTAGAGACATTCACATTATTAAAGTTAGAGGTCCCCCTACAGTCCATGATGAGACCATCAGCTCTTTACATATTATATTCTATCCTATAGAGCTCGCCAGCTTCTAGTCCTAAAACACGGAAATGAGTCAGCATTTTCTACCTCTGGTTCGTTGACCATTGCTATGGGAGAAATGAAGGGGAAAAGAATGGGGTTTTGGGATATAAGGTCTGAAGTTAACACAGGCTTTGGAGATATTATACGTTTTGTTCTGTGCTGTAACTTAAGGATCTGACCCTTTTTTTCAATTTCACCTAAAATGACATACCTGAATCTAACTGCCTGTAGCTCAGGACCTGAAGCAAGGATATGCATATTCTTGATCCCATTTGAAAGGAAACACTTAGACGTTTGTGGATCTGTGAAATTAATGTAGGAGAATATAACACATTAGATCTGTTAAAAGATCTGGTAAAAAGAAAACGTACGTTTTCCCCGACGGAAAAAATGTATTACATTTACATTTAAGTCATTTAGCAGACGCTCTTATCCAGAGCGACTTACAAATTGGTGCATTCACCTTATGATATCCAGTGGAACAACCACTTTACAATAGTGCATCTAACTCTTTTAAGGGGGGGGGGGGGGGGGGGGGTTAGAAGGATTACTTTATCCTATCCTAGGTATTCCTTAAAGAGGTGGGGTTTCAGGTGTCTCCGGAAGGTGGTGATTGACTCCGCTGACCTGGCGTTGTGAGGGAGTTTGTTCCACCATTGGGGTGCCAGAGCAGCGAACAGTTTTGACTGGGCTGAGCGGGAACTGTACTTCCTCAGAGGTAGGGAGGCGAGCAGGCCAGAGGTGGATGAACGCAGTGCCCTTGTTTGGGTGTAGGGCCTGATCAGAGCCTGAAGGTACGGAGGTGCCGTTCCCCTCACAGCTCCGTAGGCAAGCACCATGGTCTTGTAGCGGATGCGAGCTTCAACTGGAAGCCAGTGGAGAGAGCGGAGGAGCGGGGTGACGTGAGAGAACTTGGGAAGGTTGAACACCAGACGGGCTGCGGCGTTCTGGATGAGTTGTAGGGGTTTAATGGCACAGGCAGGGAGCCCAGCCAACAGCGAGTTGCAGTAATCCAGACGGGAGATGACAAGTGCCTGGATTAGGACCTGCGCCGCTTCCTGTGTGAGGCAGGGTCGTACTCTGCGAATGTTGTAGAGCATGAACCTACAGGAACGGGTCACCGCCTTGATGTTAGTTGAGAACGACAGGGTGTTGTCCAGGATCACGCCAAGGTTCTTAGCACTCTGGGAGGAGGACACAATGGAGTTGTCAACCGTGATGGCGAGATCATGGAACGGGCAGTCCTTCCCCGGGAGGAAGAGCAGCTCCGTCTTGCCGAGGTTCAGCTTGAGGTGGTGATCCGTCATCCACACTGATATGTCTGCCAGACATGCAGAGATGCGATTCGCCACCTGGTTATCAGAAGGGGGAAAGGAGAAGATTAATTTTGTGTCGTCTGCATAGCAATGATAGGAGAGACCATGTGAGGATATGACAGAGCCAAGTGACTTGGTGTATAGCGAGAATAGGAGAGGGCCTAGAACAGAGCCCTACCTATTTATCGTTTTTTAAATGCAAGAGAAAGGCCATACTTCCAGATTGGAGTCTAGGTGTAATTTATATTTTAGCCACCAGATGGCAGTTGTGTGTGTGCAAAATGTCAGACTGATCCAGTGAAGAATTACATTACTGCACAATAATTTGAATTAATCCTGACAGGAGTTTTACCAAATGTGCCATTTTTGGACAATTTAGATATTTTCAAGTACAGAACTATAGAGAACAGAAAAATTATATGGTATTAACAAATTAATGTTTACACACTTCCAGAAATGTCATACATGATGGATCATTAGGTCATTCACTAACATTCACACATCAAGATGGCCGGGCGGGGTGGGTATGGAGCCAGAGACAGCAGTGGGGTCAAACTGTAGAACATAAAACTAGATTTTATCAAACAAAACATCAGAGCCAGATTACTGAATGTAAGTACATTATTTAACTTCAGAGGTAAATGTATCAAACCAGTTGCCCTGATAAAAGTGTTTTGTTGTTGTGGACTCTCCTCAAACAATAGCATGGTATTTTAGTCAATGTAATAACTACTGGTGAACGGGTGAAAGTGAGTGGTGCCCGCTGGGCTAGAGAGGCTGTAAGGGCTGCATGTGGGATATTTGGAGCAGAGGTATGAACAGTTGAATGGGAGATGTTTATAACCATTTCTAATTATTATTACTTGTGGTGGTTCCTTTCTGTACTATCAAAAGTCTTCACTTTAATGATACCAAAGACACAACAGTGGTCTCTCTGAGATCCCAAGTTTGAGGGATCCCTCGTGCACGATTTACCCAGGTCAACAGGAGCGGTCACCAAGTGGAGATTATTATCCCATCCTCGTCGCCAAATGTGGTGGTTCATTTCTTTCCTATCAAATCAGGAGAGACAAACTTATCACACAAGTCAGAGCTATACTTAAACTACTCTTTAATAGTGAGAGCTTTGCAATAGCGATGGCCAGTAAACAAATCACCGTTTCTGATGATTCGTTGAGAGACCCGAAACAAAAGTTCAAAAGTCTTTTATAACCAAGACACGCCCCTTTCAACAAACATGACAAACAACAGATATATAGAATGGGTCACAAGGTTAAGATTTGTATGAAAGATACCTATAATACATAGCAGACAGTATCTGCTAAGTCAAAAGTTTTCATTGTATAGAGACCAGTGTCTGGCCCGTCGCCTGCAAACTGAAACCATCTCTCCCTGGTACTGTATAGAACAGAAACATTAACTCATGTTCTCTGGAATGCTCTTCAGGTTTTATCACCCAAAAGACATCGGATATCTCCTCTCAGTGTAATCTCCCAGATGCCCATCCTCAGTAGATCAAACACAGTAGTTAAGAAAGCTCTATTCTGTTGAATAAAACAACCATTTTAAGCAATAAACGTATTATAACATCTTACAATTTTTCTCACATTCTCCATTTTATAGTTTGTAGTAGTTCGGGTAACATCAGTGAATTTAAGCATGAAGGTAATGTCACCTAAAACAATAACTGGTTTCCATTAAGTGGAACAATGTCTGAGATTGAAGTCAGTGTTCCACCTGCTGATATCACAGTATGGTGTTGTAGCTGGGGAGAGTGTGTTCCACCTGCTGATACCACAGTATGGTGTTGTAGCTGGGGAGAGTGTGTTCCACCTGCTGATACCACAGTATGGTGTTGTAGCTGGGGAGAGTGTGTTCCACCTGCTGATACCACAGTATGGTGTTGTAGCTGGGGAGAGTGTGTTCCAGCTGCTGATACCACAGTATGGTGTTGTAGCTGGGGAGAGTGTGTTCCAGCTGCTGATACCACAGTATGGTGTTGTAGCTGGGGAGAGTGTGTTCCACCTGCTGATACCACAGTATGGTGTTGTAGCTGGGGAGAGTGTGTTCCACCTGCTGATACCACAGTATGGTGTTGTAGCTGGGGAGAGTGTGTTCCACCTGCTGATACCACAGTATGGTGTTGTAGCTGGGGAGAGTGTGTTCCACCTGCTGATACCACAGTATGGTGTTGTAGCTGGGGAGAGCGTGTTCCACCTGCTGATACCACAGTATGGTGTTGTAGCTGGGGAGAGCGTGTTCCACCTGCTGATACCACAGTATGGTGTTGTAGCTGGGGAGAGCGTGTTCCACCTGCTGATACCACAGTATGGTGTTGTAGCTGGGGAGAGCGTGTTCCACCTGCTGATACCACAGTATGGTGTTGTAGCTGGGGAGAGCGTGTTCCACCTGCTGATACCACAGTATGGTGTTGTAGCTGGGGAGACTGTGTTCCACCTGCTGATACCACAGTATGGTGTTGTAGCTGGGGAGAGCGTGCTCCACCTGCTGATACCACAGTATGGTGTTGTAGCTGGGGAGAGTGTGTTCCACCTGCTGATACCACAGTATGGTGTTGTAGCTGGGGAGAGTGTGTTCCACCTGCTGATACCACAGTATGGTGTTGTAGCTGGGGAGAGTGTGTTCCAGCTGCTGATACCACAGTATGGTGTTGTAGCTGGGGAGAGTGTGTTCCAGCTGCTGATACCACAGTATGGTGTTGTAGCTGGGGAGAGTGTGTTCCAGCTGCTGATACCACAGTATGGTACTATGGTGTTGTAGCTGGGGAGAGTGTGTTCCAGCTGCTGATACCACAGTATGGTGTTGTAGCTGGGGAGAGTGTGTTCCACCTGCTGATACCACAGTATGGTGTTGTAGCTGGGGAGAGTGTGTTCCACCTGCTGATACCACAGTATGGTGTTGTAGCTGGGGAGAGTGTGTTCCACCTGCTGATACCACAGTATGGTGTTGTAGCTGGGGAGAGTGTGTTCCACCTGCTGATACCACAGTATGGTGTTGTAGCTGGGGAGAGCGTGTTCCACCTGCTGATACCACAGTATGGTGTTGTAGCTGGGGAGAGCGTGTTCCACCTGCTGATACCACAGTATGGTGTTGTAGCTGGGGAGAGCGTGTTCCACCTGCTGATACCACAGTATGGTGTTGTAGCTGGGGAGAGCGTGTTCCACCTGCTGATACCACAGTATGGTGTTGTAGCTGGGGAGAGCGTGTTCCACCTGCTGATACCACAGTATGGTGTTGTAGCTGGGGAGAGCGTGCTCCACCTGCTGATACCACAGTATGGTGTTGTAGCTGGGGAGAGTGTGTTCCACCTGCTGATACCACAGTATGGTGTTGTAGCTGGGGAGAGTGTGTTCCACCTGCTGATACCACAGTATGGTGTTGTAGCTGGGGAGAGTGTGTTCCACCTGCTGATACCACAGTATGGTGTTGTAGCTGGGGAGAGTGTGTTCCACCTGCTGATACCACAGTATGGTGTTGTAGCTGGGGAGAGTGTGTTCCACCTGCTGATACCACAGTATGGTGTTGTAGCTGGGGAGAGTGTGTTCCACCCGCTGATACCACAGTATGGTGTTGTAGCTGGAGAGAGTGTGTTCCACCTGCTGATACCACAGTATGGTGTTGTAGCTGGGGAGAGTGTGTTCCACCTGCTGATACCACAGTATGGTGTTGTAGCTGGGGAGAGTGTGTTCCACCTGCTGATACCACAGTATGGTGTTGTAGCTGGGGAGAGTGTGTTCCACCTGCTGATACCACAGTATGGTGTTGTAGCTGGAGAGAGTGTGTTCCACCTGCTGATACCACAGTATGGTGTTGTAGCTGGGGAGAGTGTGTTCCACCTGCTGATACCACAGTATGGTGTTGTAGCTGGGGAGAGTGTGTTCCACCTGCTGATACCACAGTATGGTGTTGTAGCTGGGGAGAGTGTGTTCCACCTGCTGATACCACAGTATGGTGTTGTAGCTGGGGAGAGCGTGTTACCCCTGCTGATACCACAGTATGGTGTTGTAGCTGGGGAGAGTGTGTTCCACCTGCTGATACCACAGTATGGTGTTGTAGCTGGGGAGAGTGTGTTCCACCCGCTGATACCACAGTATGGTGTTGTAGCTGGGGAGAGTGTGTTCCACCTGCTGATACCACAGTATGGTGTTGTAGCTGGGGAGAGTGTGTTCCACCTGCTGATACCACAGTATGGTGTTGTAGCTGGGGAGAGTGTGTCAACATGACAGCAGTTTCTCCAGAACTCTGAAATGCTGAAGATGGAGTCTGAAGAACGTTGGAACAGAGGAGTTCACCTGTTACAGAAGAGGAGAGAGAGACCTGTTTGTTATAACTACTGTAGTCATTCAGGAAATATATGGAATTATAGATTAATTTAGACTTTATCTAATCTGTGATTAAGAATAATGAGAGATTCATGTTCATATGTGAAAAATATCTGGGGAGAGAGTTCCACATTCATGATGAACATTCAAAAGGACATGGATCTTCAGCTCTCAGACTCCTTACTACACACCATAGTTTACTGTGGTTCTGTGTCTGGTGAGTCCACATGGATTTGTTGAGCTGTAACTCCCCCTACAGGAAAGCCATGATATCATACCATACTGTATCATGGTCTCCTGTATATCAGAGGGAACCTCCCCTTTTTGTTAGACCAGCTGGTGAGTGTTTTGGCATTGAATCCGAGTCAGATACAGTGTGATGTTAATACAGGTGTGATTAGTCTACAGTACACCAGGGAGGAGGTTTTTGTAGAGCAGAGAGGGAGATCTGATGCACTGTGTAAACTAGCAGCACAGTAATACACAGCACTGCTATTTGGAGTTAGTTGATTGATGGTTAAGGTGCTGGTACCACCTGCATTAGCATCTCCTTCTATATCAAATCCAGCCTCAGGAAATCCAATTTTCACATTCTGGTATCCTAAATACACAAATTTGTTGGATTGCTTGTACCAGAGGATACGATTATAGCCTGATATACTATGTGAACACTCCATCTCAGCCAACTCTCCCTGGTTCTTGTACAGGGATGCAGGACTCTGGTGAACCTGGTTACTGAGAGAAGAACCTGGAGAAAGAGATAGAGAGAGAGAGAGAAAGAGTGAGAGAGAGACAGACAGAGAGAGACAGAGAGACACAGAGAGAGACGTGAAACAACAGATAAAGAAACATATTCACCTGAAACGTAAAAAACAATCAAATGAGGATATTATTAGTCTTAGATCTGAATACCTGCAGCCCAGGCTGTGTAACCCATGGTGATGGAGATAAGAATTGTGATCAATTGGGACAGGAAGCAGGGTTTAGTAGAGCAGAGAGGGAGATCTGATGCACTGCTATCTGGAGGTAGTTGATTGATTGTTAAAGGAAGTATTCACCCATTTTGAATGTTATAATATTTTTGTGGATCTCTGAGTGAGGTCCTATCTATTCCATGGGTCATTTCCTGTTTTAATGTGTATCTGAGTTATTGGCAGTCAAGCAGTCAGACATTCGTTCAGTATGACGTAGTACTGTGATAAAGTCTCTCTCAGTATGACGTAGTACTGTGGTAAAGTCTCTCTCAGTATGACGTAGTACTGTGGTAAAGTCTCTCTCAGTATGACGTAGTACTGTGGTAAAGTCTCTCTCAGTATGACGTAGGACTGTGGTGAAGTCTCTCTCAGTATGGCGTAGTACTGTGGTAAAGTCTCTCTCAGTATGATGTAGTACTGTGATAAAGTCTCTCTCAGTATGATGTAGTACTGTGGTAAAGTCTCTCTCAGTATGACGTAGTACTGTGGTAAAGTCTCTCTCAGTATGACGTAGTACTGTGGTAAAGTCTCTCTCAGTATGACGTAGTACTGTGGTAAAGTCTCTCTCAGTATGACGTAGTATTGTGATAAAGGTATAAAGAGTGGCCCACCTCCCGGCCCGTTCAGTGATCACTCGGCTACACAGCTGATGCCTTCCGGACTCTTCCCCAACATGGCTAGAACTCCACTAGTCCACCGGTTCCTTACCGTAAGCTCTGGACCTTTGCATTGGATCATCGCTGCTAACTAGCTGCTACCGAGTGGCTATAGTGGCTAACGCCCCTGTCCTGAAGCTAGCACCAGTTAGCCGTGAGCCAGGCGCATCTCCCGGGCTAGCAAACTAAATTACTACAACCACAATACTTATTTCGCCAACTGGCCTGGACCCTTTGTCGACACGAAGTCCCTCCGTTCCACCACGACTGGTCTGCCGACGTATCTCCATCCGCTGTGCCCCCAACCGGCCTTTGCCGGACGTCGGAGCAGGCGCTTCTACTAGCCCTGGCCTGATAACTTTAAACGCTGTGTCTCCCGCTTGCTAGGTAGAAACGACTTCCCTGTTTCATCTATTGCTGTTCACTGGACCCTATGATCACCTGGCTACATAGCTGAAACCTGATGCACTGTTCATTAATCACGGTACTCCATTTTGTTTATTTTGTTTATCTGTTGGCCCCAGCCTCGAACTCAGGCCCTGTGTGTAGTTAACAGACCCTCTCTGCCCATTCATCGCCACTTTACCTGTTGTTGTTGTCTTAGCTGATTAGCTGTTGTTGTCTTAGCTAGCTCTCCCAATCAACACCTGTGATTGCTTTATGCCTCGCATTATGGTTCTCTCAAATGTCAATATGCCGTGTATATTGTCGTTTAGGACAGTTATCATTGTTTTAGTTTACTGCGGAGCCCCAAGTCCCACTCAACATGCCTCTGATACCTCCTTTGTCCCACCTCCCAGCCATCCTCAGGTCTCTACCACTCAGCCATCCTCATGTCTCTACCACTCAGCCATCCTCAGGTCTCTACCACTCAGCCATCCTCATGTCTCTATCACTCAGCCATCCTCAGGTCTCCACCACTCAGCCATCTTCAGGTCTCTACCACTCAGCCATCCCCAGGTCTCTACCACTCAGCCATCCCCAGGTCTCTACCACTCAGCCATCCTCAAGTCTCTACCACTCAGCCATCCTCAGGTCTCTACCACTCAGCCATCCTCATGTCTCCACCACTCAGCCATCCTCAAGTCTCTACCACTCAGCCATCCTCAGGTCTCTACCACTCAGCCATCCTCAGGTCTCTACCACACAGCCATCCTCATGTCTCCACCTCCCAGCCATCCTCAAGTCTCTACCACTCAGCCATCCTCAGGTCTCTACCACTCAGCCATCCTCAGGTCTCTACCACTCAGCCATCCTCAGGTCTCCACCACTCAGCCATCTTCAGGTCTCTACCACTCAGCCATCCTCAGGTCTCCACCACTCAGCCATCTTCAGGTCTCTACCACTCAGCCATCCTCAAGTCTCTACCACTCAGCCATCCTCAGGTCTCTACCACTCAGCCATCCTCAAGTCTCTACCACTCAGCCATCCTCAGGTCTCTACCACTCAGCCATCCTCAGGTCTCTACCACTCAGCCATCCTCAGGTCTCCACCACTCAGCCATCTTCAGGTCTCTACCACTCAGCCATCCTCAAGTCTCTACCACTCAGCCATCCTCAGGTCTCTACCACTCAGCCATCCCCATGTCTCCACCACTCAGCCACACACTCTGATATTGACACTCTTCACATACACACATATACATATACACACCCATGCTCAGTCTCTCAATACAGTATGTAGCCCTTGTATCTGATGATGTCTGGACAGAGAAAGTATGACACGCCGTACTCTTTTTGTCCAGATAGCATCAGATACATGTTCTACACATACGGAGACAGAGGGTCACCAGGACCAGGCCCCCTAGGGCCCTCCCACACCACCGCCCCTGTCTCAGACCCCCTAGGGCCCTCCCATGCCACCGGCCCTGTCTCAGGCCCTCTAGGGCCCTCCCATACCACCGGCCCTGTCTCAGACCCCCTAGGGCCCTCCCAAACCACCGGCCCTGTTCCAGGCCCCCTAGGACCCTCCCTTACCACCGGCCCTGGTCCAGGCCCCCTAGGGCCCTCCCGTACCACCGACCCAGGCCCCCTAGGGCCCTCCCATACCACCGGCCCAGGCCCAGGCCCCCTAGGGCCCTCCCATAACAACCAGCCCTGGTCCAGGCCCCCTAGGGCCCTACCATACCACCGGCCCAGGCCCCCTAGGGCCCTCCCATACCACCGGCCCAGGCCCCCTAGGGCCCTCCCATACCACCGGCCTAGGCCCCCTAGGGCCCTCCCATACCACCGGCCCAGGCCCCCTAGGGCCCTTCCATACCACCGGCCCAGGCCCCCTAGGGCCCTCCCATACCGCCGGCCCTGGTCCAGGACCATAGAGTGCCACAATACAGCATCTTCTAAATGTGTTGAGAAACACTCCCTCCTGGTGGAGAACTGAGGAAGTACACCTAAAACATCTAAACTAGCCACTTATAACAGTATCATTACCATCTGTTTGATATCAAATGGTTCATAGCAAGTGTTGTTGAAGTGGTTGAAGACAGATGCAGGTGTATAGAGCTGTAGTCAGTATTATATGAGAGGATCAGAGAGGGTTTTTGTAGAGGAGAGAGGGTATAGTGAAACACTGTGCTTCACTAGCAGCACAGAAATACACTGCACTGTCTTCAGCTTCTGTCACTTTGGGAATATGTAGATACGCCATTTTATTAGCTGCAGCATCTCCACTGACATTAAAACGCCCTTTAAAGGAATCTTCCACCGTTGGACTGGTGTAACTCACATACCCAATGAGTTTCAGAGCAGTGTTTTGGGCTGACTGTTGGTACCACAGTATCATGTTGTAATTTGGATCAGTGTGTCTGCAGGTGAGATTAACTTTATCTTCAGGTCCTTTTAGTATTGCAGTAGGAGTCTGGTGAACTTTGTCTGTTGGTGACAGCCCTGTGGATGAAAACAGACAATATGAAATATACAGTATTACTCAGCATATTGACAGCAATATATTTCAGTAGTAAATCTATCTTTCACGAGGGATTTAGTACCTGTCACCCATAGTGGTAGAGTTGCTACATGTATGAGAAGCTTGATCATGTTGATGGTTCTGGAGAGAAGAGTCACATGGACAAGGAGAAAGGGTTTTCAGATAGTCAGAGATGTGATGTCATCTAGTGGGAGTGTCAAATGTATGTCAGCATCCCAAATGGCTCCCTATTCCCTTTCTAGTGCACTACTTTAGACCAGAGCCCATAGGGGGGAGGGGAGAATAAGGCAATAGAGAAGGGGAGCTGAACTGAGCTGCCGGAGGGGAAGGAAATCACATCACTTTGACGTCAGAACTTGTGTTGATATTCAAGCAGATCCCTTGTTCACCTACAGGTCTCCTGTTCAACTTAAAGGTGTATTGTGGAACATACCGGTATCTACATCATTGAAAGTCTCTTTTAGTCTTTAGATTTGATCTGTGTTATAGATTCTGCAGTCATCACACTAGAAATAGGATGTAATTTGAAGAAATACCTGAACCGTTTCTTCAAGTCAACAACATCAACCACATTATTTGGTCTAGAGGTTTGATATCAACTTCCTCCATGTGCTCAGACATCTACAGCGGTGGATAGCAGGAGTGCTGGGTGTTGATGTACACTGCAGTTATGGAGTAAAGGATCAGAAGGGGGTTTTGTAGAAGAGAGAAGGGTATCTACATCACTGTGTTGACTTCAGGTCAGAACAGTAATACACTGCACTGACTTCAGGTCAGAACAGTAATACACTGCACTGACTTCAGGTCAGAACAGTAATACGCTGCACTGACTTCAGGTCAGAACAGTAATACACTGCACTGACTTCAGGTCAGAACAGTAATACACTGCACTGACTTCAGGTCAGCACAGTAATACACTGCACTGACTACAGGTCAGAACAGTAATACACTGCACTGACTTCAGATCAGAACAGTAATACACTGCACTGACTTCAGGTCAGAACAGAAGCTGAAAACAAACTTATTTCAATCAATTTCCAGGGATTTAAAATTGCTCTTTGAAAGAGAGAGAGTGGGGTTCAGGGGAGGGGGGGAGAGAGAGAGGGCGGGCAGGGGAGGGGGGATAGAGAGAGAGAGAGAGAGAGAGAGGAGAGAGAGAGAGAGGGGGGAGTTAGAGGTCCCCCTACAGTATGTGATGAGACCATCTCTTTACATTTTATATTACATCCTATTGAAATACTGGGGTTTTTGTGCAGCTGTACTTGTTGTCTGTATCACTGTGTTGACTCACAGCACAGAAGTACATGCCACTGTCTCCTGCCTCCAACTTCTTCACTGTGAAAGATCCACTCTCAACTACAGTCTTGTTGGCTGAGAATTTGTCTTTACTGAATTCCCCTGAATACTCAGGTTTGGAACTGGGAGTAGTGAAGGCTACCTGCTTCATTCCTTCTCCTGGAAGCTGTCTGTACCAATACATCTGAATGTGTCCTACATCCTTAGTGTGACTGCAGTTCATCTGAGCATCCCTGTCTTTCAGTTCCCAGAGTATGGTGGGTGTCTGAGTGACTTCACTCCCCTCAACAAGACCTGTAAGGATACAGTGAGAATGAAATCAATAGAGTTAGGTACAGTTAGACCTGAATACATCAAGTCTCAGGTGAAGTGAACATATGCTTGGAAACATCAATATCTATAACTAGAGAAGACCTTCATTGTAAATAAGAATGTTGTTCTTAACTTTCCTGGTTAAATAAATGAAACATTATGAAACTGTACCTGCAGCACAGAGCAGTGAGACAGTAACAGTGGAGAGAAATGTGAACATGTTTGATCACGTTATATGTGAGAGTGCTGGAAAGAGTCTGGTATCAATGTCTATAAAACAAGAGGAGTGTCACATAGATGAATAGATGCCAATCAGTAGACCACGACAGGTTCCACCATATTCAACATGTCAGTGAAGTGGGAGGGATTCTTAGTTCAACAGTGAGTCAAGATGAACATTCAAAAGGACATGGATCTTCAGCTCTCAGACTCCTTACTACACACCATAGTTTACTGTGGTACTGTGTCTGGTGAGTCCACATGGATTTGTTGAGCTGTAACTCCCCCTATTGGAAAGACATGATATCATACCATACTGTATCATGGTCTCCTGTATATCAGAGGGAACCTCCCCTTTATGTTAGACCAGCTGGTGAGTGTTTTGGCATTGAATCAGAGTCAGATACAGTGTGATGTTAATACAGGTGTGATTAGTCTACAGTACACCAGGGAGGAGGTTTTTGTAGAGCAGAGAGGGAGATCTGATGCACTGTGTAAACTAGCAGCACAGTAATACACAGTACTGCTATTTGGAGTTAGTTGATTGATGGTTAAGGTGCTGGTACCACCTGCATTAGCATCTCCTTCTATATTAAATCCAGGCTCAGGATATCCATCTTTCCCATACAGGTATCCTAGAAACACAAATTCTCTGTAGTTGGATTGCTTGTACCAGAGGATACGATCATAGCCTGATATACTATGTGAACACTCCATCTTAGCCAACTTTCCCTGGTTCTTGTACAGGTCTGCAGGTCTCTGGTGAACCTTGTTACTGAGAGAAGAACCTGGAGAAAGAGACAGACAGACAGAAAGAGAGAGAGAGAGAGAGAGAAAGAGAGAGAGAGACAGAGAGAGACAGAGAGAGAGACAGAGAGAGGTGAAACAACATATAAAGAAACATATTCACCTGAAACATGAAAACCAATCAAATGAAGATATTATTAGTTGATGAAATCAGCGATCTGAATACCTGCAGCCCAGGCTGTGTAACCCATGGTGATGGAGATAAGAATTGTGATCATGTTGACTCACTGTTAAGGAGACAGAATGAGACAGACAAACCCCTCCTCATGAATTAGAGGTGGCTTCTCATCAACTCATCTCAGTGATCTAATAGAGGGATGCTGCCTCCTTATGAGAACATCTAAAACATTAGAGACCTGAGATGAACCCTGCAGGAGGAGTCTATGTGGGACAGGAAGCAGGGTTTAGTAGAGCAGAGAGGGAGATCTGTCAATATAGAACAGCACACTCCGGTATGAGGAGGGGGGCGGTCTGTGCATATTTGTAAACAACAGCTGGTGCACGAATTCTAAGGAAGTCTCTAGATTTTGCTCACCTGAAGTAGAGTATATTGTGATAAATTGTAGGCCACACTACTTGCCTAAAGACTTTGCAGCTATACTTTTCGTGGCTGTTTTTTTACCACCACAGACAGATGCTGGCACTAAGACCGCACTCAGTCAGCTGTATAAGGAAATAAGCAAACTGTAACGTTCGTCTTGCGGAGAGAGATTAGACCAAGGCGCAGCGGTAGATGAATACATTATTACATTTATTTAATAGACCAGACGAACACTGACACGAAAATATACTGGAAAACTACAAAACAACAAAACGACGTAGACTGACCTAAACATGAGAACTTACATAGACACGAAGAACGCACGAACAGGAACAGACTACATACACGAACGACAACCGAAACAGTCCCGTGTGGTGCGACATACACAGACACGGAAGACAATCACCCACAAACAAACAGTGAGAACATCCTACCTTAATATGGTTCTCAATCAGAGGAAACGTCAAACACCTGCCTCTAATTGAGAACCATATCAGGCAAACCATTAACCCCAACATAGAAACACAAAACATAGAATGCCCACCCCAACTCACGCCCTGACCAACTAAACACATACAAAAACAAGAGAAAACAGGTCAGGAACGTGACACAAACAGGAAACCACTCACCCAGAGGCGACGCTCCTAGTGGCCGGAGACTTTAATGCAGGGAAACTTAACCCTTTTCTCAATAGGGGGGCGCTGTTTTCACTTTGTAAAAATTAGTTCCCAAATTAAACTGCCTCGTACTCAATTCTTGCTCGTACAATATGCATATTATTATTACTATTGGATAGAAAACACTCTCTAGTTTCTAAAACCGTTTGAATTATATCTGTGAGTAAAACAGAACTAATTTTGCATGCAAACTTCCTGTCAGGAAGTGAGAAATCTGAAATCGGGCACTCTGTTCCAGGGTCAGTTTATTAATTTGCATGTAATCTATGGTTCGACATGCACTGCATAATCCTTCCCCTAGATGTCAGTAAGCAGTGAGAATTGGAATGGGGTGTCTAGGTAGATCTGAGGCCGAACAAGAGCTCTTGGAACCGGGTGTGCAGTCTTTTCAACGTTCGTCATGACGCAAGACAGACCTCAGGATTGCATTCTGAAAAGCTCTCGTTATAGGCGTTAGATATATCCGGCTCTGATTTTATTCGATATAGGTGTTAAAAACATCATAATGTAATATATTTATATATTTTATAGTTTATATCAGTATATTGCGATTTTCTGTATTTTATTTGTGCTGCGTTATGGTGAGTTGGACACGTCTTCGCCACATGGCTAATGTTTGCTGCTAATTCCAAAGTTGAAGACGACAATCTACAACCGAGCAACGATTTTTCTGGACAAAGGACAACTTGCACAAGATTCTGATGGAAGCTCATCAAATAGTAAGAACTATTTATGATGTTAATTCGTTGTTCTGTTGAAAAATGTTAAACTATTATTCTGCCATTAATTTCGGTGCGGTCTCGCTTTAACGCACGCTGTATGTCGTAGTAACGTTAATTTAAAAAATCTAACACAGCGGTTGCATTAAGAACTAATGTATCTTTCATTTGCTGTCCAACCTGTATTTTTTAGTCAAGTTTATGATTAGTTATTGATTAGATTAGGTGCCTCTCCCAAGATTTCTCCCAACATTTTGTTTGCATTTTGGCTACTATTCATATTGTATAACCACGATTTGTGCCGCTAAATATGCAAATTTTCGAACAAACCATATATGTATTGTGTAATTTGATGTTATAGGACTGTCATCTGAAGAAGTTTTAGAAGGTTAGTGAATAATTTTATATCTTTTGCTGGTTTATTCGTTATCGCTACTGTTGGCTTGAATCAATGCTGTTGTGTGGTTGGCTATTGTAGTCAGCTAATATAATGCTATATTGTGTTTTCGCTGTAAAACACTTAAAAATCTGAAATATTGGCTGGATTCACACGATCTTTGTCTTTCATTTGCTGTACACTGTGTATTTTTCATAAATGTTTTATGATGAGTATTTAGGTAATTCCCGTTGCTCTCTGTAGTTATTCTAGTTGCTTTGGTGAGAGTTGTGATGGTGGCTGCAATGTAAAACTATGATTTATACCTGAAATATGCACATTTTTCGAACAAAACATATGCTATACAATAAATATGTTATCAGACTGTCATCTGATGAAGTTGTTTCTTGGTTAGTGACTATTTATATATTTATTTGTTCGAATTTGTGATAGCTACCTATGCAGTAAAAAAATGGTGGGGAAAAAAGTTGTGTCTTTTGCTATCGTGGTTAGCTAATAGAAATACATATTGTGTCTTCCCTGTAAAACATTTTAAAAATCAGAAATGATGGCTGGATTCACAAGATGTGTATCTTTCATCTGGTGTCTTGGACTTGTGATTTCATGATATTTAGATGCTAGTATTTACTTGTGGCGCTATGCTAGGCTATGCTAGTCAGCTTTTTTTACTGATGAGGGTGCTCCCGGATCCGGGATTGTGTGCAAGTAGAAGTTTTAAATCAGTTCGAGCAAATTTCTATCAACATGTTAAATGTGCAACCAAAGGGAAATAAATTCTACATCCCCTTTTACTCCACACACAGAAACACGTACAAAGCTCTCCCTCGCCCTCCATTTGGTAAATCCGACCACAACTCTATCCTGCTGATTCCTGCTTCCAAGCAAAAATTAAAGCAGGAAGCACCAGTGACTCGGTCTGCTTCAGATGAAGCAGATGCTTAACTACAGGACTGTTTCGCTATCACAGACTGGAACATGTTCCGCGATTCCTCCGATGGCATTGAGGAGTACACCACATCAGAGTCTGGCTTTATCAATAAGTGCTTTGAGGCCGTCATCCCCACAGTGACTGTACGTACATACCCCAACCAGAAGCCATGGATTACAGGCAACATTCGCACTGAGCTAAAGAGTAGAGCTGCCGCTTTCAAGGTGCGGGTCTCTAACCTGGAAGCTTACAAGAAATCCTGCTATGCCCTGCGACGAACCATCAAACAGGCAAAGCGTCAATACAGGGCTAAGACTGAATCATACTGCACCGGCTCCAACGCTTGTCTTATGTGGCAGGGCTTGCAAACTATTACAGACTACAAAGGGAAGCACAGCCGCGAGCTGCCCAGTGACACAAGCCTACCACACGAGCTAAACCACTTCTTTGCTCACTTCGAGGCAAGCAACACTGAGGCATGCATGAGAGCATCAGCTGTTCCGGACAACTGTGTGATCACGCTCTCCGTAGCCGACGTGAGTAAGACCTTTAAACAGGTCAACATACACAAGGCTGCGGAGCCAGACGGATTACCAGCATGTGCTGACCAACTGGCAGGTGTCTTCACTGACATTTTCAACATGTCGCTGATTGAGTCTGTAATACCAACATGTGTCAAGCAGACCACCATAATCCCTGTGCCCAAGAACACAAAGGCGGGGCCTCCCGGGTGGCGCAGTGGTCTAGAGCACTGCGATGCTGCGCCACCAGAGTCTGGGTTCGCGCCCAGGCTCTGTCGCAGCCGGCCGCGACCGGGAGGTCCGTGGGGCGACGCACAATTGGCTTAGCGTCGTCCGGGTTAGGGAGGGTTTGGCCGGTAGGGATATCCTTGTCTCATCGCGCTCCAGCGACTCCTGTGGCGGGCCGGGCGCAGTGCGCGCTAACTGAGGGGGGCGGGTGCACGGTGTTTCCTCCGACACATTGGTGCGGCTGGCTTCCGGGTTGGAGGCGCGCTGTGTTAAGAAGCAGTGCGGCTTGGTTGGGTTGTGCTTCGGAGGACGCATGACTTTCGACCTTCGTCTCTCCCGAGCCCGTACGGGAGTTGTAGCGATGAGACAAGATAGTAATTACTAGCGATTGGATACCACGAAAATTGGGGAGAAAAGGGGATAAAATTAAAAAAAAAAAAAAAAAAAAAAAAAAAAAAGAACACAAAGGCAACCTGCATAAATGACTACAGGCCCGTAGCACTCGTCTGTAGCCATGAAGTCCTTTGAAAGGTTGGTAATGCTCACATCAAAACAATTCTCCCAGAAACCCTAGACCCACTCCAATTTTCATACCGCCCAAACAGATCCACAGATTATGCAATATCTATTGTACTCAAATCAAATCAAATCAAATGTATTTATATAGCCCTTCTAACATCAGCTGATATCTCAAAGTGCTGTACAGAAACCCAGCCTAAAACCCCAAACAGCAAGCAATGCAGGTGTAGAAGCACGGTGGCTAGGAAAAACTCCCTAGAAAGGCTAAAACCTAGGAAGAAACCTAGAGAGGAACCAGGCTATGAGGGGTGGCCAGTCCTCTTCTGGCTGTGCCGGGTTGAGATTATAACAGAACATGGCCAAGATTTTCAAGACTCATCTCTTCAGTAGGTCATATGATTGGTCATATGATTGAGTGTAGTCTGGCCCAGGAGTGTGAAGGTGAACGGAAAGGCTCTGGAGCAACGGACCGCCCTTGCTGTCTCTGCCTGGCCGGTTCCCCTCTCTCCACTGGGATTCTCTACCTCTAACCCTATTACAGGGGCTGAGTCACTGGCTTACTGGTGCTCTTCCATGCCGTCCCTAGGAGGGGTGCGTCACTTGAGTGGGTTGACTCGCTGACGTGATCTTCCTCTTTGGGTTGGCGCCCCCCCTTGGGTTGTGCCGTGGCGGAGATCTTTGTGGGCTATACTTGGCCTTGTCTCAGGATGGTAAGTTGGTGGTTGAAGATATCCCTCTAGTGGTGTGGGGGCTTATCTTGCCTGTTTGGCCCTGTCCGGGGATATCATCGGATGGGGCCACAGTGTGTCCTGACCCCTCCTGTCTCAGCCTCCAGTATTTATGCTGCAGTAGTTTATGTGTCGGGGGGCTAGGGTCAGTATGTTATATCTGGAGTACTTCTCCTGTCTTATCCGGTGTCCTGTGTGAATTTAAGTATGCTCTCTCTAATTCTCTCTTTCTCTCTTTCTTTCTCTCTCTCGGGGGACCTGAGCCCTATGACCATGCCTCAGGACTACCTGGCATGATGACTCCTTGCTGTCCCCAGTCCACTTGGTCGTGCTGCTGCTCCAGTTTCAACTGTTCTGCCTGCGGCTATGGAATCCTGACCTGTTCACCGGACGTGCTACCTGTCCCAGACCTGCTGTTTTCAACTCTCTAGAGACAGCAGGAGCGGTAGAGATACTCTGAGGGATCGGCTATGAAAAGCCAACTGACATTTACTCCTGAGGTGCTGACCTGTTGCACCCTCGACATCCACTGTGATTATTATTATGATTTGACCCTGCTGGTCACCGATGAACATTTGAACATCTTGGCCATGTTCTGTTATAATCTCCATCCGGCACAGCCAGAAGAGGACTGGCCACGCCTCATAGCCTGGTTCCTCTCTAGGTGTCTTCCTAGGTTCTGGCCTTTCTAGGGAGTTTTTCCTAGCCACCGTGCTTCTACATGTGCATTGCTTGCTGTTTGGGGTTTTATGCTGGGTTTCTGTACAGCACTTTGAGATATCAGCTGATGTACGAACGGCTATATAAATACATTTGATTTGATTTGATAACAGTAGTATTTCAACTGAAATGTCAAACATGCTAATTGCTAACCTGTTAGCTAACATGTTTACGACACCAATAATCACAAAACACTGACGACTTGTTCACAGGAAAACACTTTTGAAGATTGAATATGTCAATAATACATTGTTCCTGTCACGCCCTTAGAGAGCCTTTTTATTTCTCTATTTGGTTAGGTCAGGGTGTGATTTGGGTGGGAATTCTATGTTTTCTGTTTCTTTGTTTTTGGCCGAGTGTGGTTCCCAATCAGAGGCAGCTGTCTATCGTTGTCTCTGATTGGGGATCATACTTAGGCAGCCCTTTTTCTCACCATTAGGTAGTGGGATCTTGTTTTTTGTTTAGTGTTTCTGCCTGACAGAACTGTGCGCTTTCGTTTTCACGTTTTTTATTTTGTTTGAGTGTTTTTGAAATAAAATAATCATGAACACTTACAACGCTGCGCCTTGGTCCACTCTTCATACCACCAACGAGAGCCGTTACAGTTCCACTCTACACTACAACGTGTCATCAAAAAAACTCAGGCTGCAGTTAGACATTATCAGTCAATGAGCAATGTGAACGACCACCTCAATTCGGTTTTATGTAGCAAAATGAGAAGATTTATTTTTTTTTTACATTGGATAAAATTTGAGACTCTGAGCTTCAAAATGGTATATCATACACTGCAGTTGAGGAACAATGGGAAAGTAATTATTCTTCGAAAGTTGATACATTTGTAAACCCACCGTTAAGAAAATGGCCATTGAATGTTTTGGTACACCTACTGGAGAGCTCTTCTTTGTCTACACCCATTCAGCATCGTTCACACCCTCTTAATCATTAGCCCCATCCATCTCTTTAAGGATTCACATGCGAGGCCATGTGCTAAACAGAGTGAGTAGTGTAGTAAACAACCAAAGATTTCAAGACTAAAAGTGGTGAAAGTAGTAGCCTACAATAAGGAAAGACCCCAGGTAAAAATACACTTGATCTAGTCCTTGGCCTGGATCCTAATCTGACCTTGATGAAGGTCATGTTGTTCCTCACATTGTCATCTCTGGTAAACACACACACTATATCAAATAAAAATATATATATTTGTCACATGTACAAGATACAGAACGTGTAATCGGTACAGTGAAAAGGTTACCGGAATATTTGCATAGTAGCAATATAAAAAATAGAAAGTGTCCAGATAGAAATATTTTATAATTATTAGATGAAGTTTACCCAGACATACTGGTGTAAATCGATGGATCATATGAAATAAAGACTTTAACCACCACCCAGTGACATCTAGCTAAGTGGATGGGTCACTATTGTCTAGACATGTACACATGTTCATTAAATACAATAGATAGTCGTAATCACCTCCAGACAAACCTGGCTAACTTGATGGGTCCTGTAATCATCTGGCGAAGTGGAGTCTTTTGTTTAGACATGTAGCTAGCTAGCTAAACAATGAACCATAATCCCTACCCATACAGCACAAACAGATTGTCATGACTAGCCATCATGCATAAAATGCAGTAACATGAATCTGCAGGTAGCTAAAGCTAACCAACTAGGATCAATGTTAGCTAGCTAGCTAACATTAGGATATTTTTAGCAATGCAAATCGATTTCTGAGATACGAATAATATTACGACACAGATCACACATGTAACGTTATCTAGTGAGTCAGCGAGTTTACGTTCGCTAGCTAGCTAGCAGTACATGTTAACATGTAATGAAAACTACTTTCTAAATTTGAAGCATATAATATCTGAAAATGTAGCTAGACCCGTAAACATGGATGGATGCTTCACGGCAGACTGGAACCACTCTAACTAAGTACGATGTCCTGTGTCGTTTCCATTTAGTTTGTAGCTACTGCTTGTTTGGCCCGATGTGTCAAGTCACTCCAGTTCACACTGACCGTGTGCAGAAAGTAGTCCATCACAACTATTGTCCCATTGATCTTTGTCGATAGCTAAATTCAGGGCAGCAATGTTGTTGAGAGCAGTAGGAACACTTTTGCAGCTCTCCGTGGCTAACGTTATATCTTTCAAAAAAGCTGCGGTAGCAAGGACTATCTACACATACTAAGCAGCTCATGTTATAGACAGAAGCATGCTACGTGGCAAACCAATCCAAACTCATCTCTCGTCACGTTCAGCCCAACCATTATCTCAGCCAATCATGACTAGCAGGAAGGTTCCTATCTTTTTTGGGTGGCTAAACAAACTCGTAATTTAAAAATGTTTATTCGTATTTACAGATGGCATACATGTTTGTTTTTAAGGCACATGAAAGTTCACGTTCCAGAAGGCATTTCTGCCAAAAAACACATTTTGATAAACAAAATAAAATAAATTACACTAAAATGCCTCTCCTGTGATGTAGTGACATGCAACATACGCATAACTTCCTGAAACAGGTCACCAATGGATTCCAATTCTTACCTGAGATGATGTCTCACTCTTGTCCTAGACGTTATCTACAGGTGTGCAGCGAGAGAGAGAGACAGACCAAACTTAAGGAAAGCTTTGTCTATGTACAGACTCAGTGAGCATTGCTATTGAGAGAGGTCGCTATAGGCAGACCTGGCTCCCAAGAAAAGACAGGATATGTGCCAACTGTCCAGAAAATGAGGTGGAAACTGAGTTGCACTTCCTAACCTCCTGCCAAATGTATGACCATATTAGAGACACATATTTCCCACAGATCATACAGACCCACACAGAATTTGAAAACAAATCCAACATTGATAAACTCCCACATCTGTTAGGCAAAATACCACAATGTGCCATCACAGCAGCAAGATGTGACTCATGACCTGTTGCCATGAGAAAAGGGCAACCAGTGGAACACAAATAACATTGTAAATACCACCTATATGTATCTGTTTATTTATATTCCTACAACAACTATTTGCACATTGCTAAAACACTGTACATAACTGATAATATAACACCTGAAATGTCTATATTTTTTAAACCTTTTAGAGTGCAATGTTTACTGTTAATGTCCTCATCATTTTTTTTCTGATGTTGTTAAATTAGTTTCTTCTCACTTTTGTTTATTGTTTATTTGACTTGCTTTGGCAATGTAAACATATGTTTTCCCATGCCAATAAAGCCCCTTTGAATAGAGAGAGAGAGAGAGAGAGAGAGAGAGGGGGCTCAGCTCTAGTGAACAGACAGACATAGGCCCAGACAGAGGAGGGTTTTTGTAGAGGCAGTAGGGAGTTTACAGCACTGTGGTAACACTGCACAGAAATAAACAGCACTGTCTTCCTGCTTCAGACCAGAGATAGAGAAGTTTCCATAACTACGGCCATCCCCCTGGATACTGATCTTCCCTTTCACATATTCTTCTGAACTGGCAAAATTCAGATTGAGATATCCTAGTAGTTTGAGAGCCCCGTTTCTGTCTTGTTTGTACCAGAGCATGCGATCATGGTTGAGGATAGAGTGTGAACAGTGGATCTCCTGATCAACAGAGCTTCCATGCTTCTTGATAAGAGCAGAAGGAAACTGGTGAACTATATGTGCAGAGGAACCTGGAGAGAGAGAGAGAGAAGCCCTTTGAATTTAATTGAATTTAATTGAGAGAGATAAGAGGGAGGGAGGGAGCGGGAGAGAGGAAGAGAGAGAGAAAGAGAGAAAGGAAACAAACAGAACGAGGAGAGGGAAAAGTATTTAAGACTGGGAAATATATCTCAATATAAGTCCAATATCAATCTCTCTCATCTCACTATTCTCCTCACCTCTGGTCCATGGCAGATATAGAGAGCAGACTAAGAAGACCCCAAGGATCATGATGACAAGAAAATAAATGATCATACAGTTGTAATTTGTATCTGTGAAAAGGTTTTACTAGTCTTGTAATGTGCGGCTAATATATCAGCTGCTGCTACAGTATCCGGCCCTGGGTGACAACTAAAAACTCTATGATGTAACAGAGGTGGCCGTTCTGGAACACACGGGCTGTGTTCCAGAACACGAACAAGGGAGGAGTCAGGAAGTGACATCACAATGATTATCGAGGCACAGTTCCTTATCTTCCATCAGGTAGGAGGAGTCAGCTGGGTTAGGCCCCCACAGTAGACAGAGACAGATGTGTGTTCCACCTCCATCTTCAATTCAATTCTAATAATTGTTATTCCTGGGAGGGAACTTAATGTGTGGTGATGAATGGTACTTAAGATATAACAACAACATAGAAGACTAGAACATGTAGGCTACAGTATAAAGGATTAGAAGCATTCTATGCAATCCCAGGGTATATATACATATACAGTATAAAGGATTAGAAGCATTCTATGCAATCCCAGGGAGAGCTCTGTACTTGCAAACGGGGGGGTCTATACATGGAGGGTAGGGGGCTAAACTGGTCTATACCTGGAGGGTAGGGGGCTAAACTGGTCTATACCTGGAGGGTAGGGGTCTATACTAGTCTATACCTGGAGGGTAGGGGTATATACTGGTCTATACCTGGAGGGTAGGGGTCTATACTGGTCTATACCTGGAGGGTAGGGGTCTATACTGGTTTATACCTGGAGGGTAGGGGTCTATACTGGTCTATACCTGGAGGGTAGGGGTCTATACTGGTCTATACCTGGAGGGTAGGGGTCTATACCTGGAGGGTAGGGGTCTATACTGGTCTATCCCTTGAGGGTAGGGGCTATACTGGTCTATACCTGGAGGGTAGGAGGTTATACTGGTCTATACCTGGAGGGTATGGGTCTATACTGGTTTATACCTGGAGGGTAGGGGTCTATACTCGTCTATACCTGGAGGGTAGGGGTCTATACTGGTTTATACCTGGAGGGCAGGGGTCTATACTGGTCTATACCTGGAGGGTAGGGGGTCTATACTGGTCTATACCTGGAGGGTAGGGGTCTATACTGGTCTATACCTGGAGGGTAGGGGTCTATACTGGTTTATACCTGGAGGGCAGGGGTCTATACTGGTCTATACCTGGAGGGTAGGGGGTCTATACTGGTCTATACCTGGAGGGTAGGGGTCTATACTGGTCTATACCTGGAGGGTAGGGGTCTATACTGGTTTATACCTGGAGGGTAGGGGTCTATACTCGTCTATACCTGGAGGGTAGGGGTCTATACTGGTTTATACCTGGAGGGTAGGGGTCTATACTGGTCTATACCTGGAGGGTAGGGGTCTATACCTGGAGGGTAGGGGTCTATACTAGTCTATACCTGGAGGGTAGGGGTCTATACTAGTCTATACCTGGAGGGTAGGGGTCTATACTGGTCTATACCTGGAGGGTAGGGGTCTATACTGGTCTACACCTGGAGGGTAGGGGTCTATACTGGTCTATACCTGGAGGGTAGGGGTCTAAACCTGAAGGGTAGGGGTCTATACTGGTCTATACCTGGAGGGTAGGGGGTTATACTGGTCTATACCTGGAGGGTAGGGGGTTATACTGGTCTATACCTGGAGGGTAGGGGTCTATACTGGTCTATGCCTGGAGGGTAGGGGTCTAAACTGGTCTATACCTGGAGGGTAGGGGTCTATACTGGTCTATACCTGGAGGGTAAGGGTCTATACTGGTCTACACCTGGAGGGTAGGGGGTTTATACTGGTCTATACCTGGATGGTAGGGGTCTATACTGGTCTATACCTGGAGGGTAGGGGTCTATACCTGGAGGGTAGGGGGTCTATACCTGGAGGGTAGGGGTCTATACTGGTCTATACCTGGAGGGTAGGGGTCTATACCTGGAGGGTAGGGGTCTATACCTGGAGGGTAGGGGTCTATACTGGTCTATACCTGGAGGGTAGGGGTCTATACCTGGAGGGTAGGGGTCTATACCTGGAGGGTAGGGGTCTATACCTGGAGGGTAGGGGTATATACTGGTCTATACCTGGAGGGTAGGGGTCTATACTGGTCTATACCTGGAGGGTAGGGGTCTATACTGGTCTATACCTGGAGGTTAGGAGTCTATACCTGGAGGGTAGGGGTCTATACCTGGAGGGTAGGGGTCTATACTGGTCTATACCTGGAGGGTAGGGGTCTATACCTGGAGGGTAGGGGTCTATACCTGGAGGGTAGGGGTCTATACCTGGAGGGTAGGGGTCTATACTGGTCTATACTTGGAGGTTAGGAGTCTATAGTGGTCATTCAGTTTGTGTGTTATATCAATAGTTATTTTTTGCCATTAGTTTTGACAGCTATTTTGTTTAATTCTAATTTGTATTGTTTCCTTTGTCAATATAACAATACAATTAGATTAGACCAATCAGGAACTTGACAAACATTTATAGTAGTATACAATACACAAGATAGAAGGAAACACATTTTTCATTTTCCACCCTCCCCCCCACGCACACACACGCACGCACGCGCGCACACACACACACACACACACCCGCACACACCCCCACGTACACACACACACCCTCCGCAGCTCTGTGGCTGATTGCTTCCATAAGTGTTTTTTTTTTCAGGGCCCCAGGTGCAGGGTTCACTCGGTACCCTGTATGGTGCAGTGGTACACCACACTGAGAGACAGCTGAGTCTCGTCCACAGACAGAGTCAGAGAAGTTCCTCTCCTGTCGTCCCTGAAGCCTTCAGCCTCTACATCTACCATCAACACTGCATGGCCAAATGAAGAAGATACTGAGAGACACACATTGAACCAGTTAGAGAAAGTATACGCTGTAAAGTTGGCTTGAATTAAATAACTATTTTGGTGAAATAAAACCGTTTTAACCCTTTTCCCTCAGGGGATATGACCTATATGGACAGGGACATAATTTAAATGTTTCTAACAGAAGATGCACTTGTCCAGTAGTACAGTAGTCCTCTCTTCTGGTACCAGAACATGCCGGTAGTACATTCCTCTCTTCTGGTACCAGAACATGCCGGTAGTACATTCCTCTCTTCTGGTACCAGAACATGCCGGTAGTACATTCCTCTCTTCTGGTACCAGAACATGCCAGTAGTACATTCCTCTCTTCTGGTACCAGAACATGCCGGTCTTGGTGGTGTTGTCTTGAACATAACTTAGATTGACTGGTTTCCCCAACTTTACCCAGGTGGCTGCTTCAGAGACAGGCCGTTAGAGGGGGAATACAAACATAAGTTAAACCTTGAGAAACACATAGCACCCATAGAAACATAGAAACATAGAACATAGAAACGCATAGCACGGAATAGAATAGAAGATAATGATCAGATAGTACACAATGTTAACTAAGAAAAAAAATAAGATTTTTTTTTTTACTCCTCATAATATTGTCATCATCATAGTGGAATACACAGGTTGTCAATGGGAATGTTTTACCAGAATCATCAGAACTAACATGATGTCACTCATCGCAGTCAGTCAGAGATGAGGAAGTCACATGATGAAAGACACTTTAATTATATATTTTTAAATGTAACCTTTATTTAAAGTCAGTTAAGAACAAAATATTATTTACAATGACGGCCTACCCTGGCCAAATCCTAACCCGGACGACACTGGCCCAATTGTGCGCCGCCCTATGGGCCCCCGAATCACAGCCAGGTTGTGATACAGCCTGTATTAGAAGCAGGGTGTCTGTAGAGACGCCTTAGCACTGAGATCCAGTGCCTTAGCCCGCTGCTCCACCCGGGAGCTTTGATGTAAAGAGTATTTTAACAACCCATTCATCTGTGTTTGAGGCATCACGGTACATGTCATTATGGCAAAATAGTATGTGTTCTCATGACTTACCTGGTTGAATAAAAGCCAAATAAAATTATGATATGATTAAAGAAGCTTTTTCAAATTATATATATATATATATATCTAACTCCCACTGCTGCAACTCTAAAATACAACTCTACAAAAATATTATTTTTATTTTTATATATATATAAATAATATTTTTGTAGAGTTGTATTTTAGAGTTGCAGCAGTGGGAGTTAGAGAGAGAGACTAGTTCTAAGAAAAGATTAACCACAACCAACTAAAACGGTTAAACTTGTTATACATGTAATACATTGGTTTACGTTTGAAACGAATGACGTATCGGTCAGTGAAGAAAAGTAAACAGAGGAAGAATGCAGATTTTGTGCATGCGCATGGCACGTTTACGTGGCATTGCATGAACAATGAGCGTTACCCGGAAGTGCTAAATTTGGCAGAAACATTTCGAGCTAGATAGCTATAAAGAATAATAGCTAAGTGCAGTTAGTTTTGCGCAATTCTTCTTCTTTAAACAAATAGCTATATTGAAGAGTACGATATGGGCAATACACTTTCTAGGGATGACAACGTGTCAACTGTAGGCAACAAGACTTGTGAGGGAAGATAGTTAGCCTAGCAGACAATCTAATTTACTAACGTTACAGTAGCTAGTACTAGACGATGTTTAGATTTCTGCAAAAGTAAGAATCAGATTAGCTAGATTGACATGATTGCATAAACAACCGTGTTCAAGGTCAATACCGTGGTGCCTCGTTAAATCGTTGGGTTATTTAGCTAGATAGCGGAACTGACAACATGGCTGTTAGACCTCTGTGCAGTTAGTTTTAGCAAGCTATCATTGCTGCGAAGTCGATTCTTGTGATCATTGTTTGACATTTTAGTCATTAAGTAGACGCTCTTGTCAAGGGCGACTTACAATTCATGAATTCGTTTTAAGATAGTTAGGTGAGAAGACACATCACGTTACATTTTCCCTCAACAAAGTATTTATCACCAAAGTCAGTGCTAATGGGAAAAGAGATTGTGTTATTTTTACAGTTGGCGTTATCTGTCTAGCAATCAAGCTTGCCAACCTATCTAGCTAGTCAACTTCTGGATTCAGATTAGTCTGAGTCTACCGCTCTAACTACAGCTTTCCAGTAGTCAGGCTAATTGTTGTTAGCAAAGCACAGCTTCAATTATGTCTATGGACGACTTCACTTCGATCAGCCTGCTGTCACTGGCAATGCTAGTGGGATGTTATGTGTCTGGAACCATTCCTCTGGCTGTCAACTTCTCAGAGGTGAGTAACACTCAAACTACAAATTTGCTGAGTAACAAAATTGAATTTGAAGTGGAGTCTTCAGCCGAAGTCCTTAGCTACTGAAATTACTATGCACATAAAGGCACACCTTTTACTGTATCAATCAGACTGTTCTAACCGTCACATGATGTTCTACATCTTCAGTGATGTTAGCTAGCCTAATAATTGCTATTCCGAGGCCAAAGTTCATGTGTTGACTATTGATCCTACCCCTCCTCCCCTGTCCTGGGTGTCCTGCTGATGAACCCTCTGTCCTGGTTGTCCGGTCCTGCAGGAGAAACTGAAGCTGGTGACGGTCCTGGGAGCAGGGCTGCTGTGTGGTACTGCCCTGGCTGTCATCATCCCTGAGGGGGTGCATGCCCTGTATGAGGAGGTCCTGGAGGGTGAGACTCAATCTGCATATCAAATGGAACCCTGGAACCCTCCAACGCTAGCTATCCCTGGTCCAACGTTAGCTATCCCTGGTCCAACGTTAGCTAGCCCTGGTCCAACGTTAGCTAGCCCTGGTCCAACGTTAGCTAGCCCTGGTCCAACGTTAGCTAGCCCTGGTCCAACGTTAGCTAGCCCTGGTCCAACGTTAGCTAGCCCTGGTCCAACGTTAGCTAGCTCTGGTCCAACGTTAGCTAGCTCTGGTCCAACGTTAGCTAGCTCTGGTCCAACGTTAGCTAGCTCTGGTCCAACGTTAGCTAGCCCTGGTCCAACGTTAGCTAGCTCTGGTCCAACGTTAGCTAGCTCTGGTCCAACGTTAGCTAGCTCTGGTCCAACGTTAGCTAGCTTTGGTCCAACGTTCGTTAGCTAGCTCTGGTCCAACGTTCGTTAGCTAGCTCTGGTCCAACGTTCGTTAGCTAGCTCTGGTCCAACGTTCGTTAGCTAGCTCTGGTCCAACGTTCGTTAGCTAGCTCTGGTCCAACGTTCGTTAGCTAGCTCTGGTCCAACGTTCGTTAGCTAGCTCTGGTCCAACGTTACCTAGCTCTGGTCCAACGTTAGCTAGCTCTAGTCCAACGTTAGCTAGCCCTGGTCCAACTTTAGTGAAGCAAACTCTGAAGTTTGAAGACATTCAAAGTTCCTTCATAGAAGCCGCTCCTCCATAGGTATAATTCTGTGGGCCTAATTCAGATAATACATGTCACAACAACAAGATGCCCAGCGCTTCATGACTAGCTTTCTCCTCACCCGCAACATTTCAGTCGTATCCTACACTACACTTCTCCGGAATAAATCCATTTATATTACATGTTGTAATGCAACAAAATAGGAAAAACGCCAAGGGGGTCAATACTTTTGCAAGGCACTGTACTGTCTGGGTTAGGGTCTCAGTCTCTACTGTCTGGGTTAGGGTCTCAGTCTCTACTGTCTGGGTTAGGGTCTCAGAATCTACTGTCTGGGTTAGGGTCTCAGTCTCTACTGTCTGGGTTAGGGTCTCAGAATCTACTGTCTGGGTTAGGGTCTCAGTCTCTACTGTCTGGGTTAGGGTCTCAGAATCTACTGTCTGGGTTAGGGTCTCAGAATCTACTGTCTGGGTTAGGGTCTCAGTCTCTACTGTCTGGGTTAGGGTCTCAGTCTCTACTGTCTGGGTTAGGGTCTCAGAATCTACTGTCTGGGTTAGGGTCTCAGTCTCTACTGTCTGGGTTAGGGTCTCAGTCTCTACTGTCTGGGTTAGGGTCTCAGTCTCTACTGTCTGGGTTAGGGTCTCAGTCTCTACTGTCTGGGTTAGGGTCTCAGTCTCTACTGTCTGGGTTAGGGTCTCAGTCTCTACTGTCTGGGTTAGGGTCTCAGAATCTACTGTCTGGGTTAGGGTCTCAGTCTCTACTGTCTGGGTTAGGGTCTCAGAATCTACTGTCTGGGTTAGGGTCTCAGAATCTACTGTCTGGGTTAGGGTCTCAGAATCTACTGTCTGGGTTAGGGTCTCAGAATCTACTGTCTGGGTTAGGGTCTCAGAATCTACTGTCTGGGTTAGGGTCTCAGTCTCTACTGTCTGGGTTAGGGTCTCTGTCTCTACTGTCTGGGTTAGGGTCTCAGAATCTACTGTCTGGGTTAGGGTCTCAGTCTCTACTGTCTGGGTTAGGGTCTCAGTCTCTACTGTCTGGGTTAGGGTCTCAGTCTCTACTGTCTGGGTTAGGGTCTCAGTCTCTACTGTCTGGGTTAGGGTCTCAGAATCTACTGTCTGGGTTAGGGTCTCAGAATCTACTGTCTGGGTTAGGGTCTCAGTCTCTACTGTCTGGGTTAGGGTCTCAGTCTCTACTGTCTGGGTTAGGGTCTCAGTCTCTACTGTCTGGGTTAGGGTCTCAGTCTCTACTGTCTGGGTTAGGGTCTCAGAATCTACTGTCTGGGTTAGGGTCTCAGTCTCTACTGTCTGGGTTAGGGTCTCAGAATCTACTGTCTGGGTTAGGGTCTCAGTCTCTACTGTCTGGGTTAGGGTCTCAGTCTCTACTGTCTGGGTTAGGGTCTCAGTCTCTACTGTCTGGGTTAGGGTCTCAGTCTCTACTGTCTGGGTTAGGGTCTCAGTCTCTACTGTCTGGGTTAGGGTCTCAGTCTCTACTGTCTGGGTTAGGGTCTCAGTCTCTACTGTCTGGGTTAGGGTCTCAGTCTCTACTGTCTGGGTTAGGGTCTCAGAATCTACTGTCTGGGTTAGGGTCTCAGTCTCTACTGTCTGGGTTAGGGTCTCAGTCTCTACTGTCTGGGTTAGGGTCTCAGTCTCTACTGTCTGGGTTAGGGTCTCAGTCTCTACTGTCTGGGTTAGGGTCTCAGTCTCTACTGTCTGGGTTAGGGTCTCAGTCTCTACTGTCTGGGTTAGGGTCTCAGTCTCTACTGTCTGGGTTAGGGTCTCAGTCTCTACTGTCTGGGTTAGGGTCTTCAGTCTCTACTGTCTGGGTTAGGGTCTCAGAATCTACTGTCTGGGTTAGGGTCTCAGAATCTACTGTCTGGGTTAGGGTCTCAGAATCTACTGTCTGGGTTAGGGTCTCAGAATCTACTGTCTGGGTTAGGGTCTCAGAATCTACTGTCTGGGTTAGGGTCTCAGTCTCTACTGTCTGGGTTAGGGTCTCAGAATCTACTGTCTGGGTTAGGGTCTCAGAATCTACTGTCTGGGTTAGGGTCTCAGTCTCTACTGTCTGGGTTAGGGTCTCTGTCGCTACTGTCTGGGTTAGGATCTTTAGTCTCTACTGTCTGGGTTAGGGTCTCAGAATCTACTGTCTGGGTTAGGGTCTTTAGTCTCTACTGTCTGGGTTAGGGTCTCAGAATCTACTGTCTGGGTTAGGGTCTCAGAATCTACTGTCTGGGTTAGGGTCTCAGTCTCTACTGTCTGGGTTAGGGTCTCTGTCGCTACTGTCTGGATTAGGGTCTCAGTCTCTACTGTCTGGGTTAGGGTCTTCAGTCTCTACTGTCTGGGTTAGGGTCTCTGTCGCTACTGTCTGGGTTAGGGTCTCAGTCTCTCTCTCTGTGTAGGTGTGCACCACGCCCCTGGCCAGGTGGAGGGGGTGGGGGTGTCTGAGCCCAGGGACGGTGTGGATGCAGCTCTGGGGGTCAGTGGGGAGCACAGCCACAGCCACGAGCACCTCCATGCCTACATCGGGGTGTCCCTGGTCCTGGGGTTTGTCTTCATGCTGCTGGTCGACCAGATAGGAAGCGCCCACGTACACAGCAGTGTTGACGGTCAGTCTACACACACACACACACACACACACACACACACACACACACACACACACACACACACACACACACACACACACATGCAGCAGTGTTGACGGTCAGTCTACACACACACACACACATACACACACACACACACACACACAGACACACACACAGACAGACATGCAGCAGTGTTGACGGTCAGTCCACACACACACACACACACACACACACACACACACACACACACACACACACAGACATACAGCAGTGTTGACGGTCAGTCTAGACAATTAAATCAAATGCCCCCCTGTGTTTTCACACTGCTGCTACTCGTTGTTTATTATCTGCTCATAGTCACTTTACCCCAACCTACATGTACATATTACCTCGACTAACCTGTACCCCCATACACTGACTCTGTACTGGTACAGTGTATATCGTCTCGTTATTGTTATTTTATAGTGTTACTTTTATTATTAATTTTTTTACTTTAGTTTATTTACAAAATATTTTCATAACTCTTTCTTCAACTGCATTGTTGGTTAAGGGCTTGTAAGTCAGCATTTCACGGTATTCAGCGCATGTGACAAATACGATTTGATTTGATTTGACACGCACCAGTGGCAGTCAGTGTGGGATGAAGGCTGTTTCCCTGGACATATTAAGTCTAATCCTGGACTAGGACACATGCTCAGTATGAGCATCACCAGGTCTTAAACTGTCCAGGGAAATCAACCAGGGTTCTGATTTGTTACAAGATTTGTCCATTGAGTGGTCTGTATGTCTGATTTGGTGTGTGTGTTTGTTTAGATCCAGAGTCTGCGAGGATTGCCAGCTCAAAGATCACCACCACCTTGGGACTGGTTGTCCATGCGGCAGGTAAGATGGCTTCATTATACAATGTTTCAGACCAAGATGTTTTTAGGAAGAAGAGAGAGTGGAAGTCTACGGAGGCTTGTAGGTGGATTCGGCATCTTATCTACTGAATGTGGATTGTCAATTGTTTTGGGTGTATATTCTGTTTATTATAGGTCAAATTCATTAGGTCAAATTCCTGGTACATATACACTGACTATACCAAACATTAGGAACACCTTCCTAGTATTGAGTTGCACCCCCCCCTTTTGTCCTCAGAACAGCCTCAATTCGTCAGGGACATGGACTCTACAAGGTTTTGAAAGCGTTCCACAGGGATGCTGGTCCATGTTGACTCCAATGCTTCCAACAGTTGTGTCAAGTTGTCTGGATGTCCTTTGGGTGGTGGACTATTCTTGATCTACACGGGAAACTGTTGAGTGTGAAAAACCCAGCAGCGTTGCAGTTCTTGACACAAACCGTTGCGCCTGGCACCTACTACCATACCCTGTTCATAGGCACACATACACAATCCATGTCTCTATTGTCTCAAGGTTTACAAATCCTTCTTTAACCTGTCTCCTCCCCTTCATGTACACTGATTGAAGTGGATTTAGAAAGTGACATCAATAAGGGATCATATCATCATCACCTGGATTCACCTGGTCAGTCTGTTAGGGTTGAATGGCGGGAACCCGGTTACTGGGATTTACCGCCCAAAACCACTCCCTTTTCACGGGATAAATAACTGAGAGAAACCGATAAAATGATTATTATAAATTATGTATATGAACAGCATGGCGTGAAATGGAACTGTTAAATGATATGTGATGTCTAAATCTGTCTTCTCTACAGCCTCTGTATGATGAATCAACACTCAGGGGAGAGACAGACCATCTCAGGGTGGAGGGAGGGACAGGAGGACCGTCTCGGGGTGGAGGGAGGGACAGGAGGACCGTCTCGGGGTGGAGGGAGGGACAGGAGGACCGTCTCGGGGTGGAGGGAGGGACAGGCGGACCGTCTCGGTGTGGAGGGAGGGACAGGAGGACCGTCTCGGGGTGGAGGGAGGGACAGGAGGACCGTCTCGGGGTGGAGGGACGGACAGGAGGACCGTCTCGGGGTGGAGGGACGGACAGGAGGACCGTCTCGGGGTGGAGGGAGGGACAGGAGGACCGTCTCGGGGTGGAGGGAGGGACAGGAGGACCGTCTCGGGGTGGAGGGAGGGACAGGAGGACCGTCTCGGTGTGGAGGGAGGGACAGGAGGACCGTCTCGGGGTGGAGGGAGGGACAGGAGGACCGTCTCGGGGTGGAGGGACGGACAGGAGGACCGTCTCGGGGTGGAGGGAGGGACAGGAGGACCGTCTCGGTGTGGAGGGAGGGACAGGAGGACCGTCTCGGGGTGGAGGGAGGGACAGGAGGACCGTCTCGGTGTGGAGGGAGGGACAGGAGGACCGTCTCGGGGTGGAGGGAGGGACAGGAGGACCGTCTCGGGGTGGAGGGAGGGACAGGAGGACCGTCTCAGTGTGGAGGGAGGGACAGGCGAACCGTCTCGGGTGGAGGGAGGGACAGGAGGACCGTCTCGGTGTGGAGGGAGGGACAGGAGGACCGTCTCGGTGTGGAGGGAGGGACAGGAGGACCGTCTCGGTGTGGAGGGAGGGACAGGAGGACCGTCTCGGTGTGGAGGGAGGGAGGGACAGGAGGACCGTCTCGGGGTGGAGGGGGGGACAGGAGGACCGTCTCAGGGTGGAGGGAGGGACAGGCGGACCGTCTCAGTGTGGAGGGGGGGACAGGAGGACCGTCTCGGGGTGGAGGGGGGGACAGGAGGACCGTCTCAGGGTGGAGGGAGGGACAGGAGGACCGTCTCAGTGTGGAGGGAGGGACAGGCGGACCGTCTCGGGTGGAGGGAGGGACAGGAGGACCGTCTCAGTGTGGAGGGAGGGACAGGAGGACCGTCTCGGGGTGGAGGGAGGGACAGGAGGACCGTCTCAGTGTGGAGGGAGGGACAGGAGGACCGTCTCGGGTGGAGGGAGGGACATGCGGACCGTCTCGGGTGGAGGGAGGGACAGGAGGACCGTCTCGGTGTGGAGGGACGGACATGAGGACCGTCTCGGTGTGGAGGGACGGACAGGAGGACCGTCTCGGGTGGAGGGAGGGACAGGAGGACCGTCTCGGTATAGAGCTGCAGTTCACAATGCCTGTAGACCCATCATCTCATCATCGTAACTTTTTTATTGTGACAGTTAGGTCTACAGTTGCTCCAGCATAGCCTATGCTCCATTAATATAAAGAACGAATGGGCGTCTAATTTACCCAGCTTTAGAGCAGGTGTTCTTAATGTTTTGCATAGTGTGCTGGGAAAATAAAGGTGATTCTGATCTTCCAGCTGACGGAGTGGCTCTCGGAGCAGCAGCTTCAACTTCCCAGACCAGTGTTCAGCTCATTGTCTTTGTGGCCATCATGCTTCACAAGGTACAGTGACAATAACAACACCTTCGTCTTCTTATCGACATCTTGTGTTTCAACAGTCCATCTCAGTGTGAATATAATGAGTCACTGTGTTGTTTAACACCTTCCTTCCTTCCATATTGGATCCTCTGTCTCTCAAAGACACGTGACATGCCCACTAGAGGTCGACCGATTATGATTTTTCGATACCGATTATTGGAGGACCAAAAAAAGCCCATACCGATTAATCGGCCGTTTTTTAATATTTTTTATTATTTTCTTTTAGATTTTTTTTTGTAATAATGACAATTACAACAATACTGAATGAACACTTATTTTAACTTAATATAATACATCAATAAAATCCATTTAGCCTCAAATAAATACTGAAACATGTTCGATTTGGTTTAAATAATGCAAAAACAAAGTGTTGGAGAAGAATGTAAAAGTGCAATATGTGCCATGTAAGAAAGCTAACGTTTAAGTTCCTTGCTCAGAACATGAGAACATATGAAAGCTGGTGGTTCCTTTTAACATGAGTCTTCAATATTCCCAGGTAAGAAGTTTTAGTAGTTATTATAGGACTATTTCTCTCTATACCATTTGTATTCCATATACCTTTGACTATTGGATGTTCTTATAGGCACTTTAGTATTGCCAGTGTAACAGTATAGCTTCCGTCCCTCTCCTCTCCCCTACCTGGGCTCGAACCAGGAACACATCGACAACAGCCACCCTCGATGCATCGTTACCCATCGCTCCACAAAAGCCGCGGCCCTTGCAGAGCAAGGTGAACAACTACTCCAAGTCTCAGAGCGAGTGACGTCACGATTGAAACTCTATTAGCGCGCACCCCGCTAACTAGCTAGCCATTTCACATCGGTTACACCAGCCTAATCTCGGGAGTTGAAGTCATAAACGGCTCAATGCTTGAAGCACAGCGAAGAACTGCTGGCAAACGCACGAAAGTGCTGTTTGATTGAATGCTTACGAGCCTGCCGCTGCCTACCATCGCTCAGTCAGACTGCTCTATCAAATATCAAATCATAGACTTAATTATAACATAACACACAGAAGTACGAGCCTTTGGTCATTAATATGGTCAAATCAGGAAACTATCATTTAGAAAACAAAACGTTTATTCTTTCAGTGAAATACGGAACCGTTCCGTATTTTATCTAACCGGTGGCATCCATAAGTCTAAATATTGCTGTTCCATTGCACAACCTTCAATGTTATGTCATAATTATCTAAAATTCTGGCAAATTAGTTCGCAACGAGCCAGGCGGCCCAAACTGTTGCATATACCCTGACTCTGTTGCAAGAGAATTGACACAATTACCCTAGTTAAAAGAAATTCATGTTAGCAGGCAATATTAACTAAATATGCAGGTTTAAAAATATATACTTGTGTATTGATTTCAAGAAAGGCATTGATGTTTATGGTTAGGTACACGTTGGAGCAACGACATTCCTGTTTCCGCGAATGCGCACTGCATCGATTATATGCAACGCAGGACACGCTAGATAAACTAGTAATATCATCAACCATGTGTAGTTAACTAGTGATTATGATTGATTGTTTTTTTATAAGATAAGTTTAATGCTAGCTAGCAACTTACCTTGGCTTCTTACTGCATTCGCGTAACAGGTAGGCTCCTTGTGGAGTGCAATGAGGCAGGTGGTTAGAGCGTTGGACTAGTTAACTGTAAGGTTGCAAGATTGAATCCCTGAGCTGACAAGGCGAAAATCTGTCGTTCTGCCCCTGATCAAGGCAGTTAACCCACCGTTCTAGGCCGTCATTGAAAATAAGAATGTGTTTTTAACTGACTTACCTAGTTAAATAAAATTCAGATTTCCGATTGTTATGAAAACTTGAAGTCGGCCCTAATTAAATCGCCCATTCCGATTAATCGGTCGACCTCTAATGCCCACCCACCCTCTTGAAAACGCTGCCAATTTGATGGCACTGGGAGTTAGTTTAACCAATTCAACTCAGTTTCATGTAACTGCCAAAATAATCTAAGCATTTCAGTAAATTAGTGATACAAAGTATATTGAAAGCTTCCACACGTGTGATATTACCATCCCTGGGAAATGAAATGAATGACTGCCAACCCGTAGCTTCCGTCATTGTGAAGTGCTTCTAGAGCAGGCCTGGACAATTATTTACCATGGAGGGCCACATTAGAATATATTTTTACCATCGCGGGCCAGAATCATATTACAGGATTGTACATCATGTGTATGACTGACAGATATATCTACTGTAAATCACATCCAGATATTCTACTTATTTTACTGTGTTTAACATGCACAGAAATAAACCACATCCCATGTTCTCCTTTTGGTAGGTATTTTCATTATTAAACATGCAATGAACTACACAGAGGGAAAAGTACACTGCATTCATCACCACGGACAGAACTCTTGTTAACGGGTTATGCACAAAAACACCAGAAAGAGAGAGAGCTCAACATTACGTTTAAACTCCTCAATCGGTGTGAGGAGTGAAGTCTCTGATGGGCATTGACTAGAGCAGTGAAGTCTCTGATGGGCATTGACTAGAGCAGTGAAGTCTCTGATGGGCATTGACTAGAGCAGTGAAGTCTCTGATGGGCATTGACTAGAGCAGTGAAGTCTCTGATGGGCATTGACTAGAGCAGTGAAGTCTCTGATGGGCATTGACTAGAGCAGTGAAGTCCGGTATAGTTTCTGACGAGCAGGATTGCTGAGACGTGAGAGTCAGTAAGAGATGATCTGTGCCTTGACTTGTTATATTTCATCACTGAAAATGTCTGTTCACATACATATACTACCATTGAAAAGTTTGGGGTCACTTAGAAAGGTCCTTGTTTTCCATGAAAACGTACATCAAATGAGTTGCAAATGAACTGGAAATAGTCAAGATGTTGACAAGGTTATAAATAATGACTTTTATTTAAAATAATAATTGTGTCCTTCAAACTTTGCTTTCATCAAAGAATCCTCCATTTGCAGCAATTGCAGCCTTGCAGACCTTTGGCATTCTAGTTGTCAATTTGTTGAGGTAATTTGAATAGATTTCACCCCGTGCTTCCTGAAGCACCTCCCAGAAGTTGGAACTTTAATTAGACTTTTAATTGGGAAAGTATTCGGACACCTTTTTCCTCATGTTACGTTACAGCTTTATTCTAAAATGGATTAAATAAAACATTTTCCTCATCAATCTACACAAAACACCCCATAATGACATCACAATACCCCATAATGACATCACAATACCCCATAATGAAAAAGCGAAAAAAAATGGTTTTTATACATTTTTGCACATTTATTAGAAGAAAAAAACAAACAGAAATACCTTATTTTCAGACCCTTTGCTATGAGACTCGAAATTGAGCTCAGGTACGTCCTGCTTCTGATGGTGATTGGGAGTCCCATAGGGTGGCGCACAATTGGCCCAGTATTTTCCGGGTTTTGCCGTCATTTTAAATAAGAATTTGTTCTTAACTGACTTGCCTAGTTAAATAAAGAATAGAAGTCTGGCAGCCGGGAGAAGGGAGTTATAGTGATTATTTTCAGCCTAAGGGTACAACGGCCATTGTGGCCGCAAGGCATGGATTTTTTTTTAGAGGGCATTAAGGCCGCTGGGAAATTCGAAGCACTACACACTGCCCCTTACTTACCCTTACCTCACCCACCTGGACAAAAGGAATGCATATGTGAGGTTCATCGACTACAACTCGGCCTTTAATACCATAGTGCCCTCTAAGCTCACCACAAAGCTCATGGCCCTGGGACTGAACCTCCTTGGTTCTGTCCCCGAGGGCCCTCCGTGTTCTACAGGGGCTGTTGGCACAGTAAACTCCACCACCACAAAGCTCATGGCCCTGGGACTGAACCTCCTTGGTTCTGTTCCCGAGGACCCTCCGTGTTCTACAGGGGCTGTTGGCACAGTAAACTCCACCACCACAAAGCTCATGGCCCTGGGACTGAACTTCCTTGGTTCTGTTCCCGAGGACCCTCCGTGTTCTACAGGGGCTGTTGGCACAGTAAACTCCACCACCACAAATCTCATGGCCCTGGGACTGAACCTCCTTGGTTCTGTTCCCGAGGACCCTCCGTGTTCTACAGGGGCTGTTGGCACAGTAAACTCCACCACCACAAAGCTCATGGCCCTGGGACTGAACTTCCTTGGTTCTGTTCCCGAGGACCCTCCGTGTTCTACAGGGGCTGTTGGCACAGTAAACTCCACCACCACAAAGCTCATGGCCCTGGGACTGAACCTCCTTGGTTCTGTCCCCGAGGACCCTCCGTGTTCTACAGGGGCTGTTGGCACAGTAAACTCCACCACCACAGACCGCTACAGAGAGTGGAACGCTCAGCCCGTTGGGTGCTCACTGCCTGCCCTCCAGGACAACTACATCACCAGGTGTCGCAGGAAGGCCAAGAAGATCATCAGCCACCCGAGCCACGGCCTGCTCTCCCCGCTTCCTTCACTCAGACACGGGCAGTACAGGAGCTTCATGTCAGACTGGCCAATAGTTTCTACCCTCAGACCACCAGACTGCTGAATAGCCACCACTAGTCAGCTACCTAATCCCCTGATTTTAAAACTCCTTCTTTAACCACCTGTCTCCTCACCTTCATCTACACTGATTTGAAGTGGATTTAACAGGTGGCATCAATAAGGGATCATATCTTTCACCTGGATTCACCTGGTCAGTCTATGTCATGGAAAGAGCAGGTGTTCCTAATGTTTGTACACGCCGTCTATATTTTGTAGGTGTGTTTTGTTCTTTGTAATTCCTCTCGTAATTAAACCATGTGTGTTTAAACCCTGTCTCTTATCGTTCCGCCCAGGCCCCAGCAGCCTTTGGCCTGGTCTCTTTCCTGATGCATGCTGGTCTGGAGAGGAACCGGATCCGTAAACACCTGCTGGCCTTCGCCCTGGCAGCACCTGTCCTCGCCATGGTTACCTTCGTAGGACTCAGCCAGGTCAGTTGGTTGTCTCTGGCTATGATCTCTCCAATACCCCACTACCCCTTCTCCCCACTACCCCTCCCCAATACCCCGCCAACCCCCTCCCTATTCTAACAACCACCAATTGTTTTGTCCTCTCCCCCTCCAGAGCAGTAAAGAGGCACTGTCCAACGTGAACGCCACGGGCGTGGCCATGCTGTTCTCTGCCGGGACCTTCCTGTACGTCGCCACCGTACACGTTCTGCCCGAAGTGGGCGGGACCGGACACAGCCACTCCCCCACACCGGGGAAGGAAGCGGCGAAGGGACTGAGCAAGGTGGAGGTTGGGGCTCTGGTTCTGGGCTGTCTGATACCGCTGGTGCTGTCTGTTGGACACCACCACTAGACACACAGAGGAGACCCAGAGGAGGAGAGGAAAGGAGGGATGTAAGAGAGGAAGAGTAGGTTTAGAGAGAAAGCAGCCTAACAGACACCTCTTATCACACATCTCAAATGTCTTATTTACCATCAGTTGATGGACTTCTGATTTGGTTGGATTGCGGTTGTTGTGTCCTCGTCGCCGGGACAACGACCTGCGGGTGGAATCGGAACCGCGCTGGACAACACAAAGGGGCGATGATGTCATAACCATAGTAACAAGGACCTCCCACTTGTTCAACACTCTAAAGGAAGTGCTATCTGCTGATACTGATGACCAGACTGCTACCATGTTTTCTGCTTCTTTTAAGCAGACATTTATTTTTCTATTTTCAGGGTGGGGGGCGGTGGGTTCTCTCTAGGTAGGCTTTACAGAAAGCAGGGGAGTTGATTATTATGGTTGTATCCTGTTTCAGTGCTACAAATGAACTGTCAACTCCTGAACTCATGTTAATGTACCTGCTTTTGTTGTTGTTGTTGTTGAGGACTGGGCTGTGAGAAATGTAGAGATACTTGTGACATCTTGCAGTAAAACTAAAGTTTTTAAATCAAGAGTGATTTTTCACCCTCACTGGTTTTCATGCTATGTTGAGCTTACACTCTGACACACGGTACTCTTACTGTGTGATGGAATGTAGTCTATATTTATATTCTTGCTAGTGGAATCGGTAACTATTTAGAAGTTTACATGTGAGTAGTTGCACTTCTACGACGTTTGGCCTGATCGATAGGCTATTTATCTACCGTACTGTTAAAGGACGTTGGACATCTGAGACATATTGTCTATAAGACTGCTTTCCACAGACTCTAGCTAACCTGTTAACTGAGGCTTAAAGGGGCAATCTGCAGTTCAAACGATAACAAAAGGAAATCCCCGCCGCCTTGTTGGGTAAACAGCTTAAAGGATGACTGTCTTGCTTCAGCCTCATAATGGAGGCCCTGGCTCCAGGACCAGCCTCTAAATTATACACCATAAGATCTAAACTTATATCAGCCCTTGAATTACCCTGCTTTCTTTCACGTTTAGTTTAAAATGTGGTTCTCTCCAGACCTGTTTTCCTGAGTGATTGCAGGATAGCTACTGGTCTATTTGATGGTGGTAGACTGGGTGATTGTAGAATAACTACTGGTCTATTTGATGTTGGTAGACTGGGTGATTGTAGAATAACTACTGGTCTACTTGATGGTGGTAGACTGGGTGATTGTAGAATAACTACTGGTCTACTTGATGGTGGTAGACTGGGTGATTGTAGAATAACTACTGGTCTACTTGATGGTGGTAGACTGTGTGAGTGTAGAATAACTACTGGTCTACTTGATGGTGGTAGACTGGGTACTGGTCTATTTGATGGTGGTAGACTGGGTGATTGTAGAATAACTACTGGTCTACTTGATGGTGGTAGACTGGGTGATTGTAGAATAACTACTGGTCTACTTGATGGTGGTAGACTGGGTGATTGTAGAATAACTACTGGTCTACTTGATGGTGGTAGACTGTGTGAGTGTAGAATAACTACTGGTCTACTTGATGGTGGTAGACTGGGTACTGGTCTATTTGATGGTGGTAGACTGGGTGATTGTAGAATAACTACTGGTCTACTTGATGGTGGTAGACTGGGTGATTGTAGAATAACTACTGGTCTACTTGATGGTGGAGGACCGGGTACTGGTCTATTTGATGGTGGTAGACTGGGTGATTGTAGAATAACTACTGGTCTACTTGATGGTGGAGGACTGGGTACTGGTCTATTTGATGGTGGAGGACTGGGTACTGGTCTATTTGATGTTGGTAGACTGGGTGATTGTAGAATAACTACTGGTCTATTTGATGGTGGTAGACTGGGTGATTGTAGAATAACTACTGGTCTACTTGATGGTGGTAGACTGGGTACTGGTCTACTTGATGGTGGAGGACTGGGTACTGGTCTACTTGATGGTGGAGGACTGGGTACTGGTCTACTTGATGGTGGAGGACTGGGTACTGGTCTACTTGATGGTGGAGGACTGGGTACTGGTCTACTTGATGTTGGAGGACTGGGTACTGGTCTACTTGATGGTGGAGGACTGGGTACTGGTCTACTTGATGGTGGAGGACTGGGTACTGGTCTACTTGATGTTGGAGGACTGGGTACTGGTCTACTTGATGGTGGAGGACTGGGTACTGGACTACTTGATGGTGGAGGACTGGGTACTGGTCTACTTGATGTTGGAGGACTGGGTACTGGTCTATTTGATGGTGGAGGACTGGGTACTGGTCTACTTGATGTTGGAGGACTGGGTACTGGTCTACTTGATGGTGGTAGACTGGGTACTGGTCTACTTGATGGTGGAGGACTGGGTACTGGTCTACTTGATGGTGGAGGACTGGGTACTGGTCTACTTGATGGTGGAGGACTGGGTACTGGTCTACTTGATGTTGGAGGACTGGGTACTGGTCTATTTGATGTTGGAGGACTGGGTACTGGTCTATTTGATGTTGGAGGACTGGGTACTGGTCTATTTGATGTTGGAGGACTGGGTACTGGTCTATTTAATGGTGGTAGACTGGGTGATTGTAGAATAACTACTGGTCTATTTGATGTTGGAGGACTGGGTACTGGTGTACTTGATGGTGGTAGACTGGGTGATTGTAGAATAACTACTGGTCTATTTGATGTTGGAGGACTGGGTACTGGTGTACTTGATGTTGGAGGACTGGGTGATTGTAGAATAGCTGCTGGTCTATTTGATGTTTGAGGACGGAGGACTGGGTGATTGTAGGGTACATGACATTTATCATTTTTCAGTGAGTAGTCAGACCAATAGACGCATTATAATGAATTCTGAACTGAGGGACCAGCAATATGGAGTGTAGGCCAACAGACAGACAGACACCTGTAGATGTTCCATCTATTGGGGCGGCAGGGTAGCCTAGTGGTTAGAGCGTTGGACTAGTAACCGAAAGGTTGCAAGTTCAAATCCCCGAGCTGACAAGGTACAAATCTGTCGTTCTGCCCCTGAACAGGCAGTTAACCCACCGTTCCTAGGCCAGTTAACCCACCGTTCCTAGACCGTCATTGAAAATAAGAATTTGTTCTTAACTGACTTGCCTAGTTAAATAAAGGTAAAATAAAAATAAATAAAAATGTGCAGACAGAAAGCTTTGTCTGGATCACGTAGTGTCTGTCTGTGAAGAGGGACTTAGCTATTTGCATTTGGGCCAAACAAAACAGCAGTTCTGACGTAATGACTTTAGTTTTTTTTCCCTCCGATTTGCTTTAATTCATCTTCTGTCTTTATCAATGTTATAAAATCTCAGCAATAATCATGTTAATTTTGTGAGATCTGGTGTCCGTGTCTACCCACACAGAGTTATCCATTATATTGACCAGGTGGTTGAGTGGCATCTCTAACAATTGAAAGAGATGCCACTCAATGTCGCTATTCGATCAAATAAACCACACGTAGAAAATAAGCCATATGTTTTTGTTTTTTTTTGTTTGTTTTTTTTTACAAATTTGACACTCATTAACCTCTGTACAAAACCTCCTGGCTTAGTGAGTGAAACATTTTATACAAAAACACTGCTGGAGAAGACCCAGTTATCTCTCTCTCTTCTGGGGGGTTGTATAGGTGGTTGTTCAGTACCTTCAGCTGCACACTGCTTCTTTCCCCCCATGAGATTTCATGGAACCAAACTGTAAGTCTGTTCTAAAGGGATGTCCTCCCTAATGGTTCTTAGTGAAATAGTGGATCTCGTGAAGCCTCTGGGATCTAGTCGAGGGATGTGAATTCCTACCCTTCTGGATCTAGTCAAAAGACGTGTGTGAGAGAGTTGTTGAGGGGCGTCGGGGGGGTAGCAGTAGACATCGTCGGGGATTGTCATGTGATCATTCCATAAGGACTGAAAAAGTCAAATCTGTTGCAAAACTGTGTTTTTATGATTTATTTAAATAAATAAAAATGAATTGGTGCAATGTGTCCCGACTCTGACTGTTTGGTCACCTGTCCTGGCCAGATCAAACCCACCCCTGAGCCTGCCCTCATCCTCAAGGAGCTATCCCCCAGCGTGGGCTCTCCAGAGGGTGGTGAGGTCTGCCCAACGCATCACCGGGGACACACTGCCTGCCATCACCGGGGACACACTGCCTGCCCTCCAGGACACCTACACCACCCGGTGTTACAGGAAGGCCAAAAATATCATCAAGGACATCAACCACCCGAGCCACAGCCTGTTCACCCCGCTATCATCCAGAAGTTGAGGTCAGTACAGGAGCATCAAAGCAGGGATCGAGAGACTGAAAAACAGTTTCTATCTTAAGGCCATCAGACTGTTAAACAGCCACCACTAACACAGAGAGGCTAAATATGTCATCCACTAGCGGGCTATCACCCGGTTGCTCAACCATACACCTTACATGCTGACCGCACCGCTCGCCCGCCATTGCGCACAGGTTGATTTAGTCCACCCACACCAGACCAGGACACTCAGGTTGATTTAGTCCACCCACACCAGACCAGGACACTCAGGTTGATTTAGTCCACCCACACCAGACCAGGACACTCAGGTTGATTTAGTCCACCCACACCAGACCAGGACACTCAGGTTGATTTAGTCCACCCACACCAGACCAGGACACTCAGGTTGATTTAGTCCACCCACACCAGACCAGGACACTCAGGTTGATTTAGTCCACCCACACCAGACCAGGGCACTCAGGTTGATTTAGTCCACCCACACCAGACCAGGACACTCAGGTTGATTTAGTCCACCCACACCAGACCAGGACACTCAGGTTGATTTAGTCCACCCACACCAGACCAGGACACTCAGGTTGATTTAGTCCACCCACACCAGACCAGGACACTCAGGTTGATTTAGTCCACCCACACCAGACCAGGACACTCAGGTTGATTTAGTCCACCCACACCAGACCAGGACACTCAGGTTGATTTAGTCCACCCACACCAGACCAGGGCACTCAGGTTGATTTAGTCCACCCACACCAGACCAGGACACTCAGGTTGATTTAGTCCACCCACACCAGACCAGGACACTCAGGTTGATTTAGTCCACCCACACCAGACCAGGACACTCAGGTTGATTTAGTCCACCCACACCAGACCAGGGCACTCAGGTTGATTTAGTCCACCCACACCAGACCAGGACACTCAGGTTGATTTAGTCCACCCACACCAGACCAGGACACTCAGGTTGATTTAGTCCACCCACACCAGACCAGGACACTCAGGTTGATTTAGTCCACCCACACCAGACCAGGACACTCAGGTTGATTTAGTCCACCCACACCAGACCAGGACACTCAGGTTGATTTAGTCCACCCACACCAGACCAGGGCACTCAGGTTGATTTAGTCCACCCACACCAGACCAGGACACTCAGGTTGATTTAGTCCACCCACACCAGACCAGGACACTCAGGTTGATTTAGTCCACCCACACCAGACCAGGACACTCAGGTTGATTTAGTCCACCCACACCAGACCAGGACACTCAGGTTGATTTAGTCCACCCACACCAGACCAGGACACTCAGGTTGATTTAGTCCACCCACACCAGACCAGGACACTCAGGTTGATTTAGTCCACCCACACCAGACCAGGGCACTCAGGTTGATTTAGTCCACCCACACCAGACCAGGACACTCAGGTTGATTTAGTCCACCCACACCAGACCAGGACACTCAGGTTGATTTAGTCCACCCACACCAGACCAGGACACTCAGGTTGATTTAGTCCACCCACACCAGACCAGGGCACTCAGGTTGATTTAGTCCACCCACACCAGACCAGGACACTCAGGTTGATTTAGTCCACCCACACCAGACCAGGACACTCAGGTTGATTTAGTCCACCCACACCAGACCAGGACACTCAGGTTGATTTAGTCCACCCACACCAGACCAGGACACTCAGGTTGATTTAGTCCACCCACACCAGACCAGGACACTCAGGTTGATTTAATCCACCCACACCAGACCAGGACACTCAGGTTGATTTAGTCCACCCACACCAGACCAGGACACTCAGGTTGATTTAGTCCACCCACACCAGACCAGGACACTCAGGTTGATTTAGTCCACCCACACCAGACCAGGACACTCAGGTTGATTTAATCCACCCACACCAGACCAGGACACTCAGGTTGATTTAGTCCACCCACACCAGACCAGGACACTCAGGTTGATTTAGTCCACCCACACTAGACCAGGACACTCAGGTTGATTTAGTCCACCCACACCAGACCAGGACACTCAGTTTGATTTAGTCCACCCACACCAGACCAGGACACTCAGGTTGATTTAGTCCACCCACACCAGACCAGGACACTCAGGTTGATTTAGTCCACCCACACCAGACCAGGACACTCAGGTTGATTTAGTCCACCCACACTAGACGTAACCAGGACACAGGTTGAGAGGCAGGCCCTACCTATGTGTTCTGTTGCCATAAATTTTGATGTATGATTTATACTTTTTTTACTTTGATACTGAAGTATATTTTTATTTTACTGTGTGACTTTTACTTGAGTCATTTTCTATTATGGTATCTTTACTTTTACTCAAGTATGACAATTGGGTACTTTTTCCACTGCTGCCATTAAGCCTACAGTATGTATAGAATGAAAGACAATCCCTGAGTCTTGGAGAACACTTGAATGTGTAATTTAACTATAAATCCACATAGCGGTCATATAGAATGGCTGCAGAGGCAGACCTGGATGTGTTATTTAACTATAAATCCACATAGCGGTCATATAGATTGGCTGCAGAGGCAGACCTGGATATAGATTTGAATATCCTATCCATTAAAACACACACACACACACACACACACACACACACACACACACACACACACACACACACACACACACACACACACACACACTCCCTAAATATGCATACATGCTGTAACCATTCAGATGTATAAATCTGTAACACCACAGTAAATATACACATAACATATCGTGCTCTCCATTTTACTATGTGACATGCTCTTTGCTAGAAAGTAGTGTGTGTGTTCTTGTCGAGCGTCAGTTTACACTCCTACGAGCCCTGGTCAACAGCCCTGGTCAACATCCCTGGTCAACAGCCCCTGGTCAACAGCCCCTGGTCAACAGCCCCTGGTCAACAGCCCCTGGTCAACAGCCCTGGTCAACAGCCCCTGGTCAACAGCCCTGGTCAACAGCCCTGGTCAACATCCCTGGTCAACAGCCCCTGGTCAACAGCCCCTGGTCAACAGCCCTGGTCAACAGCCCTGGTCAACAGCCCTGGTCAACAGCCCCTGGTCAACAGCCCCTGGTCAACAGCCCCTGGTCAACAGCCCTGGTCAACAGCCCCTGGTCAACAGTAGAATAGTGCCATTTGGGACGCATGCCTGCCCTACTTTGCTCTCTACAGGAAGCTGCTCTCTACAGGAAGCTGCTTCCTGTGCTCTCTACAGGAAGCTGCTCTCTACAGGAAGCTGCTTCCTGTGCTCTCTACAGGAAGCTGCTTTCTACAGGAAGCTGCTTCCTGTGCTCTCTACAGGAAGCTGCTCTACAGTAATCTGAATAACAGATTTGACTGGCCTGCCTGTCTGGCGCAGAGAGAGAGAGAGAGAGAGGATGACAGGGATGTATTGACCTAGCAACAGATTTACTAAAACGCATTTCTAAAGCCTCTGCCTCACTATCTCTCTCCTGCCCTCCCTCACTCACTCTCTCTCCTGCCTTCCCTCACCCGTCTCTCTCTCCTGCCCTCCCCCACCCGTCTCTCTCTCCTGCCCTCCCTCACCCGTCTCTCTCTCCTGCCCTCCCTCACCCGTCTCTCTTCATCCTCTCTGACCTCCCCCACCCGTCTCTCTTCATCCTCTCTGCCCTCCCCCACCCGTCTCTCTCTCCTGCCTTCCCCCACCCGTCTCTCTCTCCTGCCTTCCCCCACCCGTCTCTCTCTCCTGCCCTCCCCCACCCGTCTCTCTTCATCCTCTCTGCCCTCCCCCACCCGTCTCTCTCTCCTGCCTTCCCCCACCCGTCTCTCTCTCCTGCCTTCCCCCACCCGTCTCTCTCTCCTGCCCTCCCCCACCCGTCTCTCTCCCCTGCCCTCCCCAACCCGTCTCTCTTCATCCTCTCCTGCCCTCCCCAACCCGTCTCTCTTCATCCTCTCCTGCCCTCCCCAACCCGTCTCTCTTCATCCTCTCCTGCCCTCCCCAACCCGTCTCTCTTCATCCTCTCTGCCCTCCCCAACCCGTCTCTCTTCATCCTCTCTGCCCTCCCCAACCCGTCTCTCTTCATCCTCTCTGCTCTCCCCAACCCGTCTCTCTTCATCCTCTCTGCCCTCCCCAACCCGTCTCTCTTCATCCTCTCCTGCCCTCCCCAACCCGTCTCTCTTCATCCTCTCTGCCCTCCCCAACCCGTCTCTCTTCATCCTCTCTGCCCTCCCCCACCCGTCTCTCTTCATCCTCTCTGCCCTCCCCAACCCGTCTCTCTTCATCCTCTCTGCCCTCCCCAGCCCGTCTCTCTTCATCCTCTCCTGCCCTCCCCAGCCCGTCTCTCTTCATCCTCTCCTGCCCTCCCCAACCCGTCTCTCTTCATCCTCTCCTGCCCTCCCCAACCCGTCTCTCTTCATCCTCTCTGCCCCTCCTCTCTGTCCATTAGTCCGCCTCCAGCTGATGCTGATGTATTGGCAGCTTCATCATTCCACCCCGCTGAGTTTGGTATCAGGATATGTGTTACTTTGTCTGTGAGTGTATGTCGTGTCCACAAGTGTGTGTTGTGTGTGTGTTATTGGGTGTATGTGTGTGTGGCTGCTCTGTGTGTCCTTCCTAGTTCCTCATTTCTATTTTTGTTCCATTGATATTTTGTCCAACTCCCCGCCCCTCTGTGGAAGGTTTAGGAGGGTTAGTTATAGCGATGTTCTCCTCGTCCTCCAAACCCTCTCTCTTTTCCTACTGGACGTCCATGGAGCAGACAGACTCTGAAGTGCTGGACATTAGCACCAAGGTGCAGCTGCATGGGGTGCTCTGGAAGAGGCCCTTCGGGCGGTCCTCTGCCAAGTGGTCCCGCAGGTAGGGCCTGGCATTATCACCTGTCTAGTTCATTCTACCTAGCAGCAGGTAGGGCATGGCATTATCACCTGTCTAGTTAATTCTACCTAGCAGCAGGTAGGGCATGGCATTATCACCTGTCTAGTTCATTCTACCTAGTAGCAGGTAGGGCATGGCATTATCACCTGTCTAGTTCATTCTACCTAGCAGCAGGTAGGGCCTGTCTAGTTAATTCTACCTAGCAGCAGGTAGGGCATGGCATTATCACCTGTCTAGTTAATTCTACCTAGCAGCAGGTAGGGCCTGTCTAGTTAATTCTACCTAGCAGCAGGTAGGGCATGGCATTATCACCTGTCTAGTTCATTCTACCTAGCAGCAGGTAGGGCCTGTCTAGTTAATTCTACCTAGCAGCAGGTAGGGCATGGCATTATCACCTGTCTAGTTAATTCTACCTAGCAGCAGGTAGGGCCTGGCATTATCACCTGTCTAGTTAATTCTACCTAGCAGCAGGTAGGGCATGGCATTATCACCTGTCTAGTTCATTCTACCTAGCAGCAGGTAGGGCCTGGCATTATCACCTGTCTAGTTAATTCTACCTAGCAGCAGGTAGGGCATGGCATTATCACCTGTCTAGTTCATTCTACCTAGCAGCAGGTAGGGCATGGCATTATCACCTGTCTAGTTCATTCTACCTAGCAGCAGGTAGGGCCTGGCATTATCACCTGTCTAGTTAATTCTACCTAGCAGCAGGTAGGGCATGGCATTATCACCTGTCTAGTTCATTCTACCTAGCAGCAGGTAGGGCATGGCATTATCACCTGTCTAGTTCATTCTACCTAGCAGCAGGTAGGGCCTGGCATTATCACCTGTCTAGTTCATTCTACCTAGCAGCAGGTAGGGCATGGCATTATCACCTGTCTAGTTCATTCTACCTAGCAGCAGGTAGGGCATGGCATTATCACCTGTCTAGTTCATTCTACCTAGCAGCAGGTAGGGCCTGGCATTATCACCTGTCTAGTTCATTCTACCTAGCAGCAGGTAGGGCATGGCATTATCACCTGTCTAGTTCATTCTACCTAGCAGCAGGTAGGGCATGGCATTATCACCTGTCTAGTTCATTCTACCTAGCAGCAGGTAGGGCATGGCATTATCACCTGTCTAGTTCATTCTACCTAGCAGCAGGTAGGGCATGGCATTATCACCTGTCTAGTTCATTCTACCTAGCAGCAGGTAGGGCATGGCATTATCACCTGTCTAGTTCATTCTACCTAGCAGCAGGTAGGGCATGGCATTATCACCTGTCTAGTTCATTCTACCTAGCAGCAGGTAGGGCATGGCATTATCACCTGTCTAGTTAATTCTACCTAGCAGCAGGTAGGGCATGGCATTATCACCTGTCTAGTTAATTCTACCTAGCAGCAGGTAGGGCATGGCATTATCACCTGTCTAGTTCATTCTACCTAGCAGCAGGTAGGGCCTGGCATTATCACCTGTCTAGTTCATTCTACCTAGCAGCAGGTAGGGCCTGGCATTATCACCTGTCTAGTTCATTCTACCTAGCAGCAGGTAGGGCCTGGCATTATCACCTGTCTAGTTAATTCTACCTAGCAGCAGGTAGGGCCTGGCATTATCACCTGTCTAGTTAATTCTACCTAGCAGCAGGTAGGGCATGGCATTATCACCTGTCTAGTTAATTCTACCTAGCAGCAGGTAGGGCCTGGCATTATCACCTGCCTAGTTAATTCTACCTAGCAGCAGGTAGGGCCTGGCATTATCACCTGCCTAGTTAATTCTACCTAGCAGCAGGTAGGGCCTGGCATTATCACCTGTCTAGTTAATTCTACCTAGCAGCAGGTAGGGCCTGGCATAGTGACACAAGTACTGGCAGTGTATATAGAAGGGGGAAATAAATGACAATGTTAACGTTGGTTTACAGATGAACAACTTTTTTTTGGTACATTAAACTTTAATATTAAAACAAAAAGGCATTTTACACAACAGCATAATCCCTGAGGTTAAAAAACATTAGTATATCATGATTAGATAAGTGTTCATCCCCCTCAATACATGTTAGAATCAGCTTTGGCAGCGATCACAGCTGTGGGTCTTTCTGAGTAAGTCTCTAAGAACATTGCACACCTGGATGGTACAATATTTGCAATTTTTTTTTTTTTAAATCTTCAAACTCTGTCAAATTTGGTTGTTGATTATTGCTAGACAGCCATTTTAAAGTCTTGCCATAGATTTTCAAGCTGGTTTAAGTCAAAACTGTAACTAGAATTTGTTTCCCGGTGTCTGTTGGAAAGCAGACTGACCTGGGTTTTCCCTTAGGATTTTGCCTGTGCTTTTTCATCCTAAAAATACTCATAACATGATGCAGCCACCACCGTGCTTGAAAATATAAAGAGTGGTATTTAGTGATTTGTTGTGTTTGATTTGTCCCAAACATAACACTTTCTATTCAGGACATAAAGTTCAATCAGGTTAGTATTGTGGAGTAACTACAATATGGTTCCATTTCCTGTCTGACAACTGGGCTGCTGTGGGATCGGCCTCTTTAGTTCAGTACTGTCTTTGTCGCCCAGATGGCAGAATACTCTGCAGAGCTTTACTTCTGCCGTGATAAAGCTCACAGTCAAACTCTTGGCTCAGATCCATCATGATTTTTCCGCTACTACAGTAAGTGCTATCTATGATCAACAATCAGAACAACCTAATCCTGTTTCTCATTGGATCCTCACGTAGCACTTAGCCTTACACAGAATAGCACTAACGTATCACATCAATAAAACATTCCACACAATATCGGCATTAAACAAAGACGTCATAGCTGATGTGCAGATACTTCAGAAAGTATTCATACCCCTTGATTTTTTACACATTTTGTTGTGTTACAGCCTGAATTTAAAATTGATAAAATGTAGATTTGTTTTGGGTCACTGGCCTACCCACAATACCGCATAATGTCAAAGTTGAAATTCTGTTTTATCAAATATTTTACAAATTAATTAAACGTGAAACTTGATTCAATAATTATTCAACCCCTTTGTTATGGCAAGCCTAAATAAGTTCAGGAGTAATCATTTGCTTAACAAGTCACATAATAAGTTCCATGGAGTCACTCGGTCCAATAATATTGTTTAACATGATATCTGAATGACTACCTAATCTCTGTACTCCACACATACAATTATCTGTAAGGTCTCTCAGTTCATTAAAAAATGTAAAACAGAAATATCACATTTACATAAGTATTCAGACCCTTTACTCAGGACTTTGTTGAAGCACCTTTGGCAGCGATTACAGCATCGAGTCTTCTTGGGTATGACGCTACAAGCTTGGCACACCTGTATTTGGGGAGTTTCTACCATTCATCTCTGCAGATTCTCTCAAGCTCTGTCAGGTTGGATGGGGAGCGTTGCTGCACAGCTATTTTAGGTCTCTCCAGAGATGTTCGATCAGGTTCCAGTCCGAGCTCTGGCTGGGCCACTCAAGGACATTCAGAGACTTGTCCCGAAGCCACTCCTGCGTTGTCTTGGCTGTGTGCTTAGGGTCTTTGTCCTGTTGGAAGGTGAACCTTCACCCCAGTCTGAGGTCCTGAGCGCTCTGTAACAGGTTTTCATCAAGGACCTCTCTGTACTTTGCTCCGTTCATCTTTCCCTTGCTCCTGACTAGTCTCCCAATCCCTGCCGCTGAAAAACGTACCCATAGCATGATGTTGCCACCACCATGCTTCACCGTAGGGATGGTGCCAGGTTTCCTCCAGACGTTACGCTTGGCATTCAGGCCAAAGTGTTCAATCTTGGTTTCATCAGACTAGAGCATCTTACTTCTCATGGTCTGAGAGTCTTTCGGTGCCTTTTGGCAAACTCCAAGCGGGATATCATGTGCCTTTTACTGAAGAGTGGCTAATGTCTGGCCACTCTACCATGAAGGCCTAATTGGTGAAGTGCTGCAGAGATGGTTATCCTTCTAGAAGGTTCTCCCATCTCCACAAAGGAAATCCAGAGCTCTGTCAGAGTGACCATCGGGTTCTTGGTCACCTCCCTGACCAAGCCCCTTCTCCCCTGATTGCACAGTTTAGCCGGGCGGCTCTAGGAAGATTCTTGGTGGTTCCAAAACTTCTTCCATTTAAGAATGTTGGAGGCCACTGTGTTCTTGGGGATCTTCAATGCTGCAGAAATTTTTTGGTACCCTTCCCCAGATCTGTGCCTCGACACAATCCTGTCTCTGAGCTCTACGGACAATTCCTTCGACCTCATGGCTTGGTTTTTTCTCTGACATGCACTGTCAACTGTTGGGACCTTATATAGACAGGTTTGTGCCTTTCCAAATCATGTCCAATCAATTGAATTTACCACAGGTGGACTCCAAGTTGTAGAAACATCTCAAGAATGATCAATGGAAACCGGTTTCACCTGAGCTCAACTTCAAGTGTCACCGCAAAGGTTCTGAATAATTATGTAAATCCTTCTTTTTATATATAAATAAACTTTGTCATTATGGGGTATTGTGTGTAGATTGCTGAGGATTTATTAAAATTTTATTTAATCCATTTTAAAATAAGGCTGTAACATAACAAAATGTGGAAAAAGTCAAGGGGTCTGAGTAATTTCCGAGGGCACTGTACATGTTTATTTACAGCACCAGGCTAGGTTATAGCCTGGACATTATATGGTGAACACAATGATCAGGCTGGTTCCACCAGGCTAGGTTATACCCTGGACATTATATGGTGAACACAGTGATCAGGCTGGTTCCACCAGGCTAGGTTATACCCTGGACATTATATGGTGATCAGGCTGGTTATACCCTGGACATTATATGGTGATCAGGCTGGTTCCACCAGGCTAGGTTATACCCTGGACATTATATGGTGATCAGGCTGGTTATACCCTGGACATTATATGGTGATCAGGCTGGTTCCACCAGGCTAGGTTATACCCTGGACATTATATGGTGATCAGGCTGGTTCCACCAGGCTAGGTTATACCCTGGACATTATATGGTGATCAGGCTGGTTCCACCAGGCTAGGTTATACCCTGGACATTATATGGTGATCAGACTGGTTATACCCTGGACATTATATGGTGAACACAGTGATCAGGCTGGTTATACCCTGGACATTATATGGTGAACACAGTGATCAGGCTGGTTCCACCAGGCTAGGTTATACCCTGGACATTATATGCATTTAAGAAGTAAACGATAAACAACAAATAATGTCAGTTTACATAAATTATGTTTCACATTTGGGTTATCAAATGTATCAAAGTAACGAAGTGGTTTGCCTTCTGTATTTTATTACAAATGATGAGCCTGTGAAAGCTGTCGCTGTTGACAGGTGAAGATTGCTGGCCCGGGTACTTATAGGAATGCTCACAGCGAGGTCATGTCTGCATGATGCTGATGAGGGCCCCCTTGCTGGTCTTCTCTGCATGTTCTGCTGCAAACTGGACACCTCTCTAACAACTGTAGCAGGCAATCTTATGACGTGGTGTTGACAGCCAAGTCGTAAACTACATGTTGACTCTAAAGAAAGGACAAACCTTTTTGCTAATGCGCATTCACAACCAAAATGACTCTACTAGTTGTATATGAAACCATATACAATATATACAACTTTTCATATATCACCTGTCGTTGTTGAGGAAGCCATCTGTGTCATCAGAACAGTAACTCGGGTCACTATCAGAGGCCTTATGATGGCGTGTCCTTTTCGTAGGAGTCGAGAGAGACTGGCAACAACGGAGGAGGTGTCACAACGGTACTTCTGTCATAGGAGTCGAGAGAGACTGGCAACAACGGAGGAGGTGTCACAACGGTACTTCTGTCATAGGAGTCGAGGGAGACTGGCAACAATGGTACTTCTGTGGCATGGCACTTTTATTCTGAGGTCTTGCCAGACAGAGCTGTAAATAAAACAGCAAGTGAAAAGTGAATGAAATTATTTTTGGAGGTCGCTAAAACATTGCAATCACATTACTGGATATGTTATGCTACCTTTGCTCCCTCTGGTAGGTCCCGGCATCTGTTCATGACAAGGGGATCAATCTGGCACCCAACTGTGCACTGTCTAACAGAAAAACAGGGTCAACGATTGTCTACATCCCTCAAATATAACCATAGCTCGAGAAATAACGTAATCTCGTTTGGAAGCTACTTCTATGCTTTACAGATGTAGACTGACTGGCTCCAGATTGGGAAATACAATGACATTGCTAAAGTAGGCTAATAATTAGTAGGAGACAACATTGCCGTGTTATGATGCTGTTAAATTTTTTGGGGGGTGATCGCCATGTCGCTCTTGCTGCTGGTGAGTCTCTGATCCACCTCTACGCAGACGACACCATTCTGTATACTTCTGGCCCTTCTTTGGACACTGTGTTAACTAACCTCCAGACGAGCTTCAATGCCATACAACTCTCCTTCCGTGGCCTCCAATTGCTCTTAAATACAAGTAAAACTAAATGCATGCTCTTCAACCGATCGCTGCCTGCACCTGCCCGCCTGTCCAACATCACTACTCTGGACGGCTCTGACTTAGAATACGTGGACAACTACAAATACCTAGGTGTCTGGTTAGACTGTAAACTCTCCTTCCAGACTCACATCAAACATCTCCAATCCAAAGTTAAATCTAGAATTGGCTTCCTATTCCGCAACAAAGCGTCCTTCACTCATGCTGCCAAACATACCCTTGTAAAACTGACCATCCTACCGATCCTCGACTTCGGCGATGTCATCTACAAAATAGCTTCCAATACCCTACTCAATAAATTGGATGCAGTCTATCACAGTGCCATCCGTTTTGTCACCAAAGCCCCATATACTACCCAAAACTGTGACCTATACGCTCTCGTTGGCTGGACCTCCCTTCATACTCGTCGCCAAACCCACTGGCTCCAGGTCATCTACAAGACCCTGCTAGGTAAAGTCCCCCCTTATCTCACCTCGCTGGTCACCATAGCAGCACCCACCTGTAGCACGCGCTCCAGCAGGTATATCTCTCTGGTCACCCCCAAAACCAATTCTTCCTTTGGCCGCCTCTCCTTACAGTTCTCTGCTGCCAACGACTGGAACGAACTACAAAAATCTCTGAAACTGGAAACACTTATCTCCCTCACTAGCTTTAAGCAACAGCTGTCAGAGCAGCTCACAGATTACTGCACCTGTACATAGCCCACCTATAATTTAGCCCAAACAACACCCTCTTTAATGATTATCAAAATAAAAACCGGACAAAAATATAAACGTAACAATTTCAACGATTTTACTGAGTTACCGTTCATATAAGGAAATCAGTCAACTGAAACAAATACATTAGGCCCTAATCTACGACTGAGCAGAAGTGGAGGCGTGGGTGGGCCTGGGAGGGCATAGGCCCACCCACTTTGGAGCCAGGCCCAGACAATCAGAATCAGTTTTTCCCCACAAAATGGCTTTATTACATACAGAATTACTCCTCAGCACCCCCCTCCCCCAGATGATCCCGCAGGTGAAGAAGCTAGATGTGGAGATCCTGGGCTGACGTGGTTACACACGGTCTGTGGTTGTGAGGCCGGTTGAACATACTGCCAAATTCTCTAAAACAACATTGGAGGTGGCTTATGGTAGAGAAATGAACATTCCTGCAGTCAGCATGCCAATTGCACGCGCCCTCAAAACTTGAGACATCTGTGGCATTGTGTTGTGTGACAAAACTGCACATTTTAGAGTGGCCTTTTATTGTCCCCCAGCACAAGATGCACCTGTGTAATGATCATGCTGTTTAATCAGCTTCTTGATATGCCACACCGGTCAGATGGATTATCTTGGCCAAAGAGAAATGCTCACTAACAGGGAGGTAAACAAATTTGTGCACAAAACATTTGAGAGAAATTAGCTTTTTTTGTGCATATTGAACATTTCTGGGATCTTTTATTTCAGCTCATGAAACGTGACCAACACTTTATATGTTGTGTTTATATTGTTGTTCTGTATAGCTACATAGCTAACTAGATGTAGTCCAAGTACCAGTATAATCACCACCAGTGGGGGGAAAGATTAACTCCAACTCCACCTATTCGGTATGTTAGGGAACTTCGGCACGGTATCCAAACCGTATATCCGTATCCAAACCGTATATCCGTATCCAAACCGTATATCCGTATCCAAACCGTATATCTAGCTAGCTAGGGCTTGTCAGTCTCAAACTCCGGTGATCCGTTGTTTGAATGCATTGACTGCGGATGAAACAACCAAGTCCCATTCTATGAAGGGAAGCACCGTCGTGTAGCTAGCCACGATAAGGATTAGCTACAATAGCGGAATATGCGGTTCACCTTAAATTGAAAGTGATGAAAACGGATACAAATAGTGGAATCATGCCATATTTGGACTAGATATTGCTAAACAATGTTGGAATGTTGTTATATATATAAACAAAATACAATTTGTTAGTTTGACAAAATAAATCTGTTTGAAATCGCACTGTGGATGTATTAGACTTGCATTGGGGTCATTCTTCTATCTCAATGTAGGGCCTCCCCTATGGATTGTGGATCCATTAAATAAGGTATCAGCCTACTCAGATACGCCCACAGAACACAACTGTGAAGAGTTTATTTAAGTGATAATGCCCGAAAAGCCGGGGTTTGGAGAATATACTGACATGGGTGCTGTTGAGCCCAAGACAAAGTCGAGGGCCGGCAAACCGTGCCAATATTTCTTCCAAACACCGGCTTCGAGGACATTATCACTTTTATACAATGGGGTTACCAACATATTCAAATAATGATTTAAATATTTTCATTAAAAACATTATCTTGATGAATTTATTCATATTATTTCATCCTTTCACAAGATATAGTCCCGACACAAATGTAGTGTTGCTACCCGAGCCGGCTGGTAGTTTCTTCTTTTGGTTCAGTTGCCAGAGATCCGACCCAATCGTTCGGAACAAGTCCTTCATTCTAAATGTTCCATTGTCATACTGGCTGGCAACATTCTTATCCCTTGCTTGCTCGCTAGCCAATTACAGCTAATTTAGTCACGACAAACAGAGCAGCCAGAATAACAACAGTAGCTGCATTTGCATTTGTTTAAGCTGTTTTCTAGTGACATTTAAAGTGCAATTTCACCTGGCATAGAAAATGTGCTCTCTTTGCTGTTGAAAACGAAATGTTTGTCTAAAAGAAATGTGAGATCATGTCTAGATGTTTTTTATAGTGGAGATCAAGTTTTTAATTTCCCTGCCTGGGCTGATGAGACAGTGGATCGCGCAGTCAGATGGAACAGAGTAAATATTAATTTTAACGTCATAGATTTAGCCGGTGGTAACTTGTGGAATAGACACCAACTGGAATCCGGTTTTAACCAATCAGCATTAGACCCACCCATTGTATAAATAAAAATGAATGTTATTGCGGTGACTTTGACTATCCCATTTCATTGTCCACAATCCACAGGTAAGACTATACAGTGCAATGTGAATGTCCAATAGGCTACATATACTGTGGGTTGACTGGTATGTTTAATGGGGATCATGTCACATTAAGTTGTCATTGTAAATAAGAATTTGTTCTTAAACTGACTTGCCTAGTTAAATAAAGGTTAAATAAAAAAAATGACAAATTATCCTATATACACGTAGTAGTCCATTTTGACACTAGAATCAATGTTCCTGACCCGTATTGATGCCACATAAGCCGTGTTCAAAGGGATTTGTAGTTTTTTAGGGACACTGTAGGAGGCAGAGTTTCTAAGGTTAGTTTCAGCAAAGACAGTATGAAGACAGGCAGAAACTGCTTCTCCAATAGAAATCACTGATCACGCTTGTAGGCGATGTTGGCTATCTAAGCTCATAGGCAGAAACACATCGTCGGGTCTAACGGTGGCGTGGGTTAGCTAGTAAATCTGTCAGACTCTGCTGGTATGACTTGGTGGTGTGGGTTAGCTAGTTTAACCTCTGTCAGACTCTGCTGGTATGACTTGGTGGCGTGGGTTAGCTAGTAAACCTCTGTCAGACTCTGCTGGTATGACTTGGTGGTGTGGGTTAGCTAGTAAACCTCTGTCAGACTCTGCTGGTATGACTTGGTGGTGTGGGTTAGCTAGTAAACCTCTGTCAGACTCTGCTGGTATGACTTGGTGGTGTGGGTTAGCTAGTAAACCTCTGTCAGACTCTGCTGGTATGACTTAGTGGTGTGGGTTAGCTAGTAAATCTCTGTCTGACTCTGCTAGTATGACTTGGTGGTGTGGGTTAGCTAGTAAACCTCTGTCTGACTCTGCTGGTATGACTTGGTGGTGTGGGTTAGTTAGTAAACCTCTGTCTGACTCTGCTGGTATGACTTGGTGGTGTGGGTTAGCTAGGCTGCTGCTTACCTGTCTGTTTATTTACCTATATGATTCAGTCAGGATGCAGTCTATGGGCTGCTGCCTGCCTGTCTGTTTGTTTACCTATACGATCCAGTCAGGATGCAGTCTATGGGCTGCTGCCTGCCTGTCTGTTTATTTACCTATATGATTCAGTCAGGATGCAGTCTATGGGCTGCTGCCTGCCTGTCTGTTTATTTACCTATATGATTCAGTCAGGATGCAGTCTATGGGCTGCTGCCGGCCTGTCTGTTTGTTTACCTATATGATTCAGTCAGGATGCAGTCTATGGGCTGCTGCCTGCCTGTCTGTTTGTTTACCTATACGATTCAGTCAGGATGCAGTCTATGGGCTGCTGCCTGTCTGTCTGTTTGTTTACCTATATGATTCAGTCAGGATGCAGTCTATGGGCTGCTGCCTGCCTGTCTGTTTGTTTACCTATACGATCCAGTCAGGATGCAGTCTATGGGCTGCTGCCTGCCTGTCTGTTTGTTTACCTATACGATCCAGTCAGGATGCAGTCTATGGGCTGCTGCCGGCCTGTCTGTTTGTTTACCTATACGATCCAGTCAGGATGCAGTCTATGGGCTGCTGCCTGCCTGTCTGTTTATTTACCTATATGATTCAGTCAGGATGCAGTCTATGGGCTGCTGCCTGCCTGTCTGTTTGTTTACCTATACGATCCAGTCAGGATGCAGTCTATGGGCTGCTGCCTGCCTGTCTGTTTGTTTACCTATACGATCCAGTCAGGATGCAGTCTATGGGCTGCTGCCTGCCTGTCTGTTTGTCTCAGTCTCTTGTTTAGCCCAGTGTTGCCGTCCCTCTTTCTCCTCCAACTAATGACACGTTCTCCATCCTCCTAGATTCTTCATCATCAAAGACAGTTTCCTGCTCTACTATGCAGAGAATGAGAAGAGAAGCTTTGAGACCAACAAATACTTTAACATCCACCCCAAGGTGAGCTTTACTCAACATGGTGCAAGTGTTAACCTCAAAAGGTCTGCAATATTTTCACATTATATCTCACATGCATGATGACACGTAGAATATATATATATATATATATATATATATATATATATATATATATATATATATATATATATATATTCAACTATGAGAAGTTGATGCATTGTGTTGTCTTCATCCTGTCTGTCTCAGGGTGTGATCCCCTTAGGAGGCTGTGTTGTGGATCCGAAGGAAGACCAGGGCATGCCATTCGCCATGGTTATAAATCATGACGACTTCACTGTAAGCACTTAGAAAATACTGTTGCTTTAATAATAGATACTTGAAATCTGCATCTCTGTATTATTAGGCAGTTACTGTATATCTCATGTGATGATGTGTAACCGATGTGAAATGGCTAGCTAGTTAGCGGTGGTGCGCGCTAATAGTGTTTCAATCGGTGACGTCACTCGCTTTGAGACCTTGAAGTAGTGGTTCCCCTTGCTCTGCAAGGGCCGCGGCTTTTGTGGAGCGATGGGTAACGATGCTTCGTGGGGGACTGATGTTGATGTGTGCAGTGGGTCCCTGGTTCGCGCCCGGGTCGGGGCGAGGGGACGGACTAAAGTTATACTGTTACAGATGCGTGCTACTGTTTGTGATGTGATTTTTTTTGTCATTTAGCAGACTCTTATTCAGTGCATACGTTTTCATACTTTCTGTTGTTGTTCGTACTGGTCCCCCGTGGGAATCGAACCAACAACCCTGGCGTTGTAAGCGCCATGCCCAACTGAGCCACACGGGATGTATGCATGATGTGATGATAATGTATGATATTGTATATTATCATGTGATGATAATGTATGTTACTGTATATTATCTAGTTATGATAATGTATGCTGCTGTATATTATCGCGTGATGATAATGTATGCTACTGTATATTATCGTGTGATGATAATGTATGTTGCTGTATATTATCACATGATGATAATGTATGCTGCTGTATATTATCACATGATGATAATGTATGAACTGTATATTATCGTGTGATGATAATGTATGCTGCTGTATATTATCGTGTGATGATGCTCTATTACTTCCTCAGGGTAACATTGTCCTGGCTGCAGAGAATGAGGCAGAACAAAACCAGTGGCTGGAGATGCTGCAGGAGTCTGGCAGAGTGTGAGTCACTATTTACTACATAAAGCCTTTTTAAATCTAACTGTAAACAAACTGAAACTGCGCACTGCCTCTTTAAATCTAGCTGTACAAACTGCAACTGTAAACAAATAACATCAAATTGATCAGAAATACAGTGAAGACATTGTTAATATTGTAAATGACTATTGTAGCTGGAAACGGCTGATTTTTAATGGAATATCTACATAGGCGTACAGAGGCCCATTATCAGCAACCATCACTCCTGTGTTCCAATGGCACGTTGTGTTAGCTAATCCAAGTTTATAATTTTGAAAGGCTAATTGATCATTAGAAAACCCTTTTGAAATTATGTTAGCACAGCTGAAAACTGTTGTCCTGATTAAAGAAGCAATGAAACTGGCCTTCTTTAGACTAGTTGAGTATCTGGAGCATCAGCATTTGTGGGTTTGATTACAGGCTCAAAATGGCCAGAAACAAAGTACTTTTTTCTGAAACTCGTCAGTCTATTCTTGTTCTGAGAAATGAAGGCTGTTCCATGTGAGAAATTGCCAAGAAACTGAAGATCTCATACAACGCTGTGTACTACTCCCTTCACAGAACAGTGCAAACTGGCTCTAACCAGAATAGAAAGAGGAGTGGGAGGCCCCGGTGCACAACTGAGCAAGAGGACAAGTACATTACTGTCTAGTTTGAGAAACAGACGCGTCACAAGTCCTCAACTGGCAGCTTCATTAAATAGTACCCGCAAAACACCAGTCTCAACGTCAACAGTGAAGAGGCGACTCCAGGATGCTGGTGTCTGTGTTCTTTTGCCCATCTTAATCTTTTCTTTTTATTGGCCAGTCTGAGATATGGCTTTTTCTTTGCAACTCTGCCAAGAAGGCCAGCATCCCGGAGACGGCTCTTCACTGTTGACGTTGAGACTGGTGTTTTGCGGGTACTATTTAATGAAGCTGCCAGTTGAGGACTTGTCTGTTTCAGTTGAGGACTTGTCTGTGCTGTTCTGTGAAGGGAGTAGTACACAGCGTTGTATGAGATCTTCAGTTTCTTGGCAATTTCTCACATGGAAAAGCCTTCATTTCTCAGAACAAGAATAGACTGATGAGTGTCAGAAGAAAATCTTTGTTTCTGGACATTTTGAGCCTGTAATCGAACCCACAAATGCTGATGCTCCAGATACTCAACTAGTCTTAAAGAAGGCCAGTTTCATTGCTTCTTTAATCAGGACAACAGTTTTCAGCTGTGCTAACATAATTGCAAAAGGGTTTTCTAATGATCAATTAGCCTTTCAAAATGATAAACTTGGATTAGCTAACAATGTGCCATTGGAACACAGGAGTGATGGTTGCTGATAACGAGCCTCTGTATGCCTATATAGATATTCCATAAAAAATTATCAGTTTCCAGCTACAATAGTCATTTACAACATTAACAATGTCTACACTGTATTTCTGATCAACTTGATGTTATTTTAATGGACAGAAAATGTGCTTTTCTTTCAAAAACAAGGACATTTCTAAGTGACCCCAAACTTTTGAACGGTAATGTAACTGTGAACAAACTACACACTGTCTCTTTAACTCTAACTGTAGACAAACTAGGCACTGCCTATTTAAATCCAACTGACCACACTGCCTCTTTAACTCTAACTGTAGACAAACTAGGCACTGCCTCTTTAAATCCAACTGACCACACTGTCTCTTTAAATCCAACTGACCACACTGTCTCTTTAAATCCAACTGACCACACTGTCTCTTTAAATCCAACTGACCACACTGTCTCTTTAAATCCAACTGACCACACTGTCTCTTTAAATCCAACTGACCACACTGTCTCTTTAAATCCAACTGACCACACTGTCTCTTTAACTCTAACTGTAGACAAACTATGCACTGTCTCTTTAAATCCAACTGACCCCACTAACTGTATTATCAGGGGCAGCAGGGGTTAAGTCTATAAGTCTAACTCTAAGTAAAGGGTCCACCTTAGAGGGGGACTTTAGTCTCCTCAGACATGAATAGAGGAGCTGCACAGGTCTGCAATTGTATAGTGGAATATGTGACCTACTGTTGTGTGGTACTGGTGGTGATCATGCTGTATAAAACCTATATGGCCACATGCTGTGTTAAACCTGTTAAACACCTAGTGTCTAAAACCTCCAGCACCTGGAAGAACGCCCAACTGGGAGAAGCCATGATAGAGAGCCTGGAAGCCCAGGGACTGCAGCTGGCCAAGGAGAAACAAGAGTACCTGGGTAAGAAGAGGAACTGTGGGAGGCATGGGGAGGCAGGAGGCATGAGGCCTGGTTCAGGGGAGAGAGGAGGGAATGGGTGAGAGGGGGACATGGGCAGGTATGGGTCAGGGTGGCAGGTCTGAGGGGCTGAAAGTCCTTTTGTTCTTTTAGTTTTGATGCTTACAGTCCCACGTGGAGACAATGGCCATATACAACAAGCAATCAGGCTGTTTTGTCACCCCCAGATAAGCTGATGGAGGAGACAGAAGAACTGAGCCTGCAGAGAGAGCAGAAGGAGCATCTGGAACGTCTGAACCTGGTTCTGGAGGAGGAGAAGCAGAAGTTTGAGGAGCTGGTGACGGAGCTTAGAGCAGAGCAGGATCAGATCAAACTGTAAGAGAGAGATATGGAGAACACAAACTGGGATCTTTACAATAATAAATACAGTAATAAATAATATACAGTAATAGATAATATACAGTAATAAATAATTTACAGAAATAAATAAATACAGTAAGAAATACTTCAGAAACACATAATATACAGTAACAAATAATATACAATAATAAATAATATACATAAATAAATACAGTAATAAATAAAATACAGTAATAAGTAATACAGTAATAATAATATACAGTAGTAATAATATACAATAATAAATAATATATTTAAATAATCTGACACTTATAGCCAGAAAGCTGTCTAAGAGCAGGTTTAACCTTTCTACTGTTAGAAAGCCGGATCAACTCAGAATACCTAAGAGTGAATTAAACTATTTTGAAAACGCAATAAAGGGAATTAACTGGAATGATCTCTTGTCCTATACAGACGTGGAAGCTGATAGTCAGGTTTTTCTATCCACAATCCAGACTACAATAAATGGTTTCCTAAAGAAAATCAAATCCAAACCTGGCCAAAAGAGCACTCTTCCTTGGCTAATTGGAGAAATCTGGAAATTGATGAAAGAACGAGATTATGCTCTAAAAATAGCCCTAAGATCCAAATTAGAGCATGACAGACGTAGGGTTACCATGTTGAGAAATAAGGTGAGGAAAGAAATCAGACAGGCCAAGGCAAACTTTTTTATGCACATAATTGGTGAAGCAAAGGGAAATTCTAAATTGATCTGGGAGAATCTAAAAAAGTTAACAGGGAAAGACCATAGTAACACTGCAAAAAGACTAGAAATCATGGTGAATAACAATCTAACACAGGGTGCAGTCGAAATAGCAATAGACTTCAATTCCTACTTTATTGACTCTGTTTGGGTACTCACACAGAACCACTCCACTGTTTTTTTGGGCTCAGTGCTAGTAAATGACACTCAACCTGTCTTCATCATAAGGGAGGTTTCTGAGTCAAAGGTGAACAAGGTGATTAGCTCACTAAAGAACTCTAAAGCCAAAGATGTGTTTGGGCTGGACTCTACCTTTCTTAAAAACTACAAAGAGTCACTCATTGGCCCCATTACCAAGGTCACCAACACATCTATTGGTCTCGGGGTGTTTCCAAGGGTATGGAAGTCGGCCATAATACCGGCCATCTTTAAATCAGGCGGCCCTGCTGACGTGAGTAACTACAGGCCCATTAGTATACTACCTGTGGTGTCAAAGGTTGTTGAAAAGTGTGTAGCAAAACAACTGATTGCCCACCTCAACAACAGCCCCTTCACATTACACTCCATGCAGTTTGGCTTCAGAGCGAAACACTCCACAGAAACGGCCAACTGCTTTCTTCTGGAAAATGTGAAGTCCAAGATGGACAAAGGGGGCGTTGTTGGGGCTGTGTTTCTGGACCTAAGGAAGGCTTTTGATACTGTTAACCATGAGATTCTCATCACAAAATTGTCCAAGTTCAACTTTCCCCCCGATGCCTTGAGATGGATGAAATCAAACCTTGAAGGCAGAACTCAGTGTGTCAGAGTGAGCAATGAGCTGTCGCCCACTCTTAGCTATGATGTGGGCGTCCCCCAAGGGTCTGTACTGGGGCCCCTCCTGTTCAGCCTGTACATTAATGATCTGCCTTCTGTCTGTACTGGGTCTGTAGTTCAGCCTGTACATTAGTGATCTGCCTTCTGTCTGTACTGGGTCTGAAGTTCAAATGTATGCAGATGATACAGTGATATATGTGCAAAGAGCAAACAACAAGCTGCACAAGAACTCACTACTGTAATGGTCCAGGTTACAAAGTGGCTCAGTGACTCACTACTGTAATGGTCCAGGTTACAAAGTGGCTCAGTGACTCACTACTGTAATGGTCCAGGTTACAAAGTGACTCACTACTGTAATGGTCCAGGTTACAAAGTGACTCACTACTGTAATGGTCCAGGTTACAAAGTAACTCACTACTGTAATGGTCCAGGTTACAAAGTGGCTCAGTGACTCGTGTTTGCATCTCAATGTGAAAAAAACTGTTTGCATGTTCTTCACAAAGAGGGCAACAGATGCTACTGAGCCAGATGTCTATGTGTCAGGGGAGAAGATCCAGGTGGTATCTGATTTTAAGTACCTTGGCATCATACTTGATTCCAACCTCTCTTTTAAAAAGCATGTGAAAAAGGTAATTCAGATAACCAAATTCAACCTAGCTAATTTCCGATTTATATGAAATTGTTTGACTACAGAGGTAGCAAAACTGTACTTCAAATCTATGATACTCCCCCACTTAACATACTGCCTGACTAGTTGGGCCCAAGTTGGCTGTACAACATTAAAACCTATTCAATCTGTCTACAAACAGGCACTCAAAGTGCTTGATAGGAAGCCCAATAGCCATCATCACTGTTACATCCTCAGAAAGCATGAGCTCCTGAGTTGGGAAAATCTTGTGCAATACACCGATGCATGTCTTGTATTCAAGATCCTAAATGGCCTGGCTCCCCCTCCACTCAGTATTTTTGTTAAACAGAAAACCCAAACATATGGCAGCAGATCCACAAGGTCTGCCATGAGAGGTGACTGTATAGTTCCCTTAAGGAAAAGCACCTTTAGTAAATCCGCTTTCTCTGTGAGAGCTTCCCATGTCTGGAATACACTGCCATCAGACACACATAACTGCACCACATATCACACTTTCACAAAATGCATGAAGACATGGCTAAAGGTCAATCAGATTTGTGAACATAATCCCTAGCTGTGTATTGCTGCTTTCCATGTTGTCTGTTGTCTGTAGCTTGTGAGGTGTGGAAATACTTTGTTGCTTTTATGAATTTTGTCTTGCTGCTTTTTGTTCTATGTTGCTCTGTCTGTATGCTACGTCTTGCTTGTCCTATGTTTCTCTGTCTGTATGCTACGTCTTGCTTGTCCTATGTTGCTCTGTCTGTATGCTACGTCTTGCTTGTCCTATGTTGCTCTGTCTGTATGCTACGTCTTGCTTGTCCTATGTTGCTCTGTCTGTATGCTACGTCTTGCTTGTCCTATGTTGCTCTGCGTGTGCTCACTGCTCAATGATTGTTTATATTGTAATTGTTTTTAATAACCTGCCCAGGGACTGCGGTTGAAAATTAGCCGGCTGGCTAAAACCGGCACTTTTACTGAAACGTTGATTAATGTGCACTGTCCCTGTAGAAATAAACTCAACTCAACTCAAATAAATACAGTAATAAATAAAATACAGTAATAAGTAACATACAGTAATACGTAATATACAGTAATAAGTAATAATAATATACAGTAATAATACAGTAGTAAGTCATACGTAATATACAGTAATAATAATATACAGTAATAAGTAATATACAGTAATAATAATACAGTGATACGTAATATACAGTAATAATAATATACAGTAATAAGTAATATACAGTAATAATAATATACAGTAATAAGTAATATACAGTAGTAATAATAATATACAGTAATAATAATACAGTAATAATAATATACAGTAATACGTAATATACAGTAATAATAATACAGTGATACGTAATATACAGTAATAATAATATACAGTAATAAGTAATATACAGTAATAATAATACAGTAATAATAATATACAGTAATAAGTAATATACAGTAGTAATAATAATATACAGTAATAAGTAATATACAGTAATAAGTAACATACAGTAATAATAATATACAGTAATAATAATATACAGTAATAAGTAACATACAGTAATAATAATATACAGTAATAATAATATACAGTAATCCCCACATACGAGTAAGAAAGGTGCATGTAATACATATAAAGTGCATTTAAAATAAGGAATGTAGCTCGTATCTCCGTCTTTATCCACTGCGTTAACTAAACTGCTGTGAAAAGTCTTAAGACTCTGATCCTCAGGTCTGTTGTGGGGTTGATGCTCTCTGAACTGGTCAGTCTGGAGAGTGTTGCTAGTACACTGTGTGGTCCCCCTTGTTGTTGACAGGGACTTGGATGGCACAGCACAGTCTCTGAAAGGTGTGGAGTCTGAAAAAGAGGAGCTGAACAGTTTAACAACACTTCTACAGAAATCTATTGAGGTATTTAAAATTAATTTGAGGAGAAACACACACACACACACACACTCAGGTACACACACACTCAGGTACACACACACCTTCATTACATCCATGATCTGGTCCTTCAGGAGCTGTCCCATGAGAAGCAGCGAACCCTGGAGTTGCTGAGGGAGAAGGACCTTGAGCAGGGGGCTGAGCATCCAGAGGAGGAGGAGGAGGAGCCTGGTGACACGGGACTGCGATCGGAGCTGAGACACATTGAAGAGCAGATGAGGAAACTGCAGAGAGAGAAGGAGCAGGCGGAGGAGAGGTGAGAGGACCAGGAACATCTTATTTCTGTCCAGTCTTGTGTGAAAAGTTCAGAAGTTCGTAAAACCCCCTCCTACCATATAAAAGACACATGAATCAGCCGATTGGTTAGAGAGGATGTGACCTCAGATGGAGCTGCATGTGACCGGGCCGGCTGGTCCGCTTTCAGAACGTTAGCGTGCCCGCGTCTGATCACAGCTGACTGCCCTGTGGCTGCCTAAGAGTTTAATGAGGGTGAGAAACACCATTAAATTGGAAATGTGCATTGATTCCTCAACAGCCAAACCAACGACAAGCACCAGTGACTGGGATCAGGATGTGATGGGAAACTGGTGTTGACCAGAGGGCATGAGTGTTGTATAAAAAAAAAGATATGCAGTGTATCTGTCAATGGCGGGCCCCACTGCAGAGCTCCGCCGTGAGGCCTACTATGGGTATCTCTCAAGGCAGAGTCACATTGAAGAGCCCCATGGTGAGGGCCTATTGAGGGTTTCTCTCAATGAAGGGCCTCACTGCAGAGCTCCACCGTGAGGCCTACTGTGGGTATCTCTCAAGGCGGAGTCACATTGAAGAGCCCCATGGTGAGGGCCTATTGAGGGTTTCTCTCAATGAAGGGCCTCACGGGAGAGCTCCGCCGTGAGGCCTACTGTGGGTATCTCTCAAGGCGGAGTCACATTGAAGAGCCCCATGGTGAGGGCCTATTGAGGGTTTCTCTCAATAAAGGGCCCCACTGCAGAGCTCCGCCGTGAGGCCTAATGAGGGTGTCTCTCAATCAAGTGTCCCCAATGTAGAGCTCTGCAACAAGGCCCTCTAATTTCCCACAGAGCATTTCCTGGAAATTAGGACCTACAGAACGACATTCTTCTCTAACAGATCATTGTGAGCTTGTGTCTTATATTAACATCCCCTTGTGATACATTATCCTACCAAATTCCTTCATTAGGTAAGAGGTTGGGTAAGAGGTTGGGTAAGAGGTTGGGTAAGAGGTTGGGTAAGAGGTTGGGTAAGAGGTTGGGTAAGAGGTCGGGTAAGAGGTAAGCGATATAAATGCCCAGGGCGGAAGGCTTTTTAACACTTAGCCTGGTATTGACCTGCTGTGGATGGGGATTGGACTGCAGGATTGTGTTAGTATGCACAGTGCCTTTCCTATAACTGTGTGTCTGGCAATGTGCCCGTCACTGTGTGTGTGTGTGTTTTGTACCTCTCGACTGACTGACTGACTGACTGACTGACTGACTGACTGACTGACTGACTGACTGACTGACTGACTGACTGACTGACTGACTGACTGACTGACTGACCGACCGACCGACCGACCGACCGACCGACCGACCGACCGACCGACTGACTGCGCAAGGCGAGCGTGCGTGTGTGTGCAAGGCGAGCGTGCATAGGACTGTGTGTTCTCTGGCTCGCCCCCCCGCAGACTAACGGAGAATGAGCAGCGTGCCACAGTTCTGCAACAGGAGAGCGAGTTCTACTCCTGCCAGTCCAGGACTCTACAGCAGTCCCTCACACAGCTCACTGTGGACAAGAAGCAGACTGAGGTGGAACTCAAGGTAAACCATACGGCCTCTCAAATGGCACCCTATTCCCTACATAGTGCACTACTTTTGACCAGAGCTATGGGACCCTGTTCCCTATATAGTGCACTGCTTTTGGCCAGAGCTATGGGACTCTGTTCTCTAGATAGCTCTGGCCAAAAGTAGTACACTATGGCACCCTTTTCCCTATATAGTGCACTGCTTTTGGCCAGAGCTATGGGACCCTGTTCCCTAGATAGTGTACTACTTTTGGCCAGAGTTATGGCATTAAGGCTGGCCATGGCTCACATCAACACCTTCATCCGACACCCTGGACTCATTCCAATTCGCATACCGCCCCAACAGATCCACAGATGACAAAATCTCTATTGCATAATAATGGCGCCGGAGTGGAGGACTGCACATTTACAGGCTTCTAACCAACTGTGGGTTTTTTTTTCTCGCATTGTTTGTAACTTATTTTGTACATAAAGTTGCTGCTACCGTCTCTTATGACCGAAAAGAGCTTCTGGACGTAGGTGAGTGAGTAAATCACCACTACCATCAATTCTATTGGCAAATCACTGGAGAATAAACTGGATGATCTACGGTCAAGACTATCCTACTAACGGGATGTTAAAAACTGTAATATATTATGTTTCACCGAGTCGTGGCTGAACGACGACACGGATAAAATAGAGCTGGCTGGGTTTTCCGTGCATCGACAGGACAGAGCAGCTACGTCTGGTAAGACAAGGGGTGGGTGTGTCTATTTGTCAAAAACAGCTGGTGTGCTATGTCTAATATTAAATAAGTCTCGAGGTAAAGCTCACCTGAGGTAGAGTACCTCATGATAAGCTGTAGACCAGACTATCTACCAAGAGAGTTCTTGCTAGATAGTAAGGGCAGGCAACAACACATCTGCCACGCCGATCCTCAACACCGGGGTCCCTCAGGGGTGCGTGCCTAGTCCCCTCCTGTACTCCCTGTTCACCCACGACTATGTGGCCAAGCACGACTCCAACACCATCATTAAGTTTGCTGACGACAGAACAGTGGTAGGCCTGATTACCGACAACCGTGGTAGGCCTGATTACCGAGACCGCCTATAGGGAGGAGGTGAGGAACCTGGCAGTGTGGTGCCAGGACAACAACCTCTCCCTCAATGTGAGAAAGACAGAGGAGATGATCATAGACTACAGGAAAAGGAGGGCCGAACAGACCCCCATTAACATCAACAGGGCTGTAGTGGAGCTTGTCGAGAGTTTCAAGTTCCTTGGTGTCCACATCACCAACTAACTATCATGGTCCAAACACACCAAGACAGTCGTGAAGAGGGCACGGCAACACATCTTCCCCCTCAGGAGACTGAAAATATTTGGCATGGGTCCCCAGATCCTCAAGGAGCTCTACAGCTGCACCATCGAGAGCATCACCGCCTGGTATGGCAACTGATCTGCATCCGAGCATAAGGCGCTACAGAGGGTGGTGCGTATGATCCAGTACAACACTGAGGACCAATATACCAGGCGGGTTCAGAGGAAGACTAAAAATTGTTAAGGACTCCAGCCACACAAGTCACAGGCTGTTCTCTCTGCTACTACACGGCAAGCGGTACCGATGCACCAAGTCTGGAACCAACAGGACCCTGAACAACTTCTACCCCCAAGCCATAAGACTACTAAATAGTTCAACAAAAAGCTACCCTGACTATCTACATTGGCGTCAGTTACAGTAATTCTGGGCTCTAAATAAATAAAAAGCTCCCAAAAGTTCGGAGCACGGCAAAAAATTTAGGAGCATCAGAAAATAAGATTGTTTGAATTTATTGACATACATACAGCCTACACTGAGTGTACAAAACCTTAGGACACCTTCCTAATATTGAGTTGCATCCCCTTTTGCCCTCAGAACAGCCTCAATTCATCGGGGCATGGACTCTACGAGGTGTCGAATACGTTCCACAGGGATGCTGGCCCGTGTTGACACAAACGCTTCCCACAGTTGTGTCAAGTCGGCTGGTAGTGGATCTCTACTCCGAATAGCTTGTTCCATTTTATCCCACAGATGCTCAATTGGATTGAGATCTGGTGACTGGGCAGGCCACTGCAGTAAGCTGAATTCACTGTCATGTTTGTGGAACCAGTCCTGGACAACGCTAACCTTGTAGCATGGGGCTTTATCCCGCTGAAAAAATCCATCACAGATGGATACACTGCTGCCATGAAGGGATGAACCTGATTAGCGATGATGGTTAGATATCCTGTGTGGCCTTCAAACGTTGGTCCACTTTTTATCATGGGGCCCAATATGTGCCATGAAAACACATCTAACACCATCACCTGCAGTGTTGACACGCGGCATGATGGATGCATGTACTCATGGTTTTCTCCGTACCCTAGTCCTCCCATTTAGCGTGAAAATGCAGGAACCAAGATTCATCACAACAGGCAATTTTTCTCCAATTCTCCTGTGTCCAGTGTATTCATTCCTTAGCCCATTGCAAACAAAGTTTGTTAATTTTTGCTTAAAGAAGTGGAACTCTATAAGGTCGTCAGCTGCCATACCCCATTTGTGTCAAGGTACGACGAGTTGTGCATTCTTTAGTGGGTCTTTTGGCACCAATGTTGTACTGGAATGTAAGTTGACCAACCATTCACCCTCTGAATGGCACACATACACAATCCATGTCTCAATTGTCTCAAAGCTTAAATATGATTATTTAACCTGTCTCCTCTCCTTCATTTACACTGATTGAAGTAGATTTAGGTGAAGTCAGTAAGGGATCGTAGCTTTCACCTGGTCAGTCAATGTCATGGAAAGAGCATTTTTTATACACTCAATGAATATTGGGCCTCAATGAATTCTAGCTACTTTTGAATCCCATGTCGTGCCCTAGAAACTAATATCTAACACTGTAAATACATTAGTTTGTTAAAAAATATAAATGTTTGATAGGAATACCTGTCAATGAAGTTAAAGTAATTTGTAGAATGTTATGTTTCTGTTTCTGTTTTGCTATTGAGGTTGTTAGCTAGCTAGCCAATGAGGTAACCTGACTGATATACTGGTCAAGTTACCAGGTTGTTAGCTAGCTAGCCAATGAGGTAACCTGACTGATATACTGGTCAAGTTACCAGGTTGTTAGCTAGCTAGCCAATGAGGTAACCTGACTGATGTTTGATATACTGGTCAAGTTACCAGGATGTTAGCTAGCTAGCCAATGAGGTAACCTGACTGATATACTGGTCAAGTTACCAGGTTGTTAGCTAGCTAGCCAATGAGGTAACATGACTGATATACTGGTCAATTTACCAGGATGTTAGCTAGCTAGCCAATGAGGTAACCTGACTGATATACTGGTCAAGTTACCAGGATGTTAGCTAGCTAGCCAATGAGGTAACCTGACTGATATACTGGTCAAGTTACCAGGTTGTTAGCTAGCTAGCCAATGAGGTAACCTGACTGATATACTGGTCAAGTTACCAGGATGTTAGCTAGCTAGCCAATGAGGTAACATGACTGATATACTGGTCAAGTTACCAGGATGTTAGCTAGCTAGCCAATGAGGTAACCTGACTGATATACTGGTCAAGTTACCAGGTTGTTAGCTAGCTAGCCAATGAGGTAACCTGACTGATGTACTGGTCAAGGTACCAGGTTGTTAGCTAGCTAGCCAATGAGGTAACCTGACTGATGTTTGATATACTGGTCAAGTTACCAGGTTGTTAGCTAGCTAGCCAATGAGGTAACCTGACTGATATACTGGCCAAGTTACCAGGTTGTTAGCTAGCTAGCCAATGAGGTAACATGACTGATATACTGGTCAAGTTACCAGGTTGTTAGCTAGCTAGCCAATGAGGTAACATGACTGATATACTGGTCAAGTTACCAGGTTGTTAGCTAGCTAGCCAATGAGGTAACATGACTGATATACTGGTCAAGTTACCAGGATGTTAGCTAGCTAGCCAATGAGGTAACCTGACTGATATACTGGTCAAGTTACCAGGATGTTAGCTAGCTAGCCAATGAGGTAACCTGACTGATATACTGGTCAAGTTACCAGGTTGTTAGCTAGCTAGCCAATGAGGTAACCTGACTGATGTACTGGTCAAGGTACCAGGTTGTTAGCTAGCTAGCCAATGAGGTAACCTGACTGATGTTTGATATACTGGTCAAGTTACCAGGTTGTTAGCTAGCTAGCCAATGAGGTAACCTGACTGATATACTGTCCAAGTTACCAGGTTGTTAGCTAGCTAGCCAATGAGGTAACATGACTGATATACTGGTCAAGTTACCAGGTTGTTAGCTAGCTAGCCAATGAGGTAACATGACTGATATACTGGTCAAGTTACCAGGTTGTTAGCTAGCTAGCCAATGAGGTAACATGACTGATATACTGGTCAAGTTACCAGGATGTTAGCTAGCTAGCCAATGAGGTAACCTGACTGATATACCGGTCAAGTTACCAGGATGTTAGCTAGCTAGCCAATGAGGTAACCTGACTGATATACCGGTCAAGTTACCAGGTTGTTAGCTAGCTAGCCAATGGGGTAACCTGACTGATATACCGGTCAAGTTACCAGGTTGTTAGCTAGCTAGCCAATGAGGTAACCTGACTGATATACCGGTCAAGTTACCAGGATGTTAGCTAGCTAGCCAATGAGGTAACATGACTGATATACCGGTCAAGTTACCAGGTTGTTAGCTAGCTAGCCAATGAGGTAACATGACTGATATACCGGTCAAGTTACCAGGTTGTTAGCTATCTAGCCAATGAGGTAACATGACTGATATACCGGTCAAGTTACCAGGATGTTAGCTAGCTAGCCAATGAGGTAACATGACTGATATACCGGTCAAGTTACCAGGATGTTAGCTAGCTAGCCAATGAGGTAACCTGACTGATATACCGGTCAAGTTACCAGGTTGTTAGCTAGCTAGCCAATGAGGTAACCTGACTGATATACCGGTCAAGTTACCAGGATGTTAGCTAGCTAGCCAATGAGGTAACATGACTGATATACCGGTCAAGTTACCAGGATGTTAGCTAGCTAACCAATGAGGTAACCTGACTGATATACTGGTCAAGTTACCAGGTTGTTAGCTAGCTAGCCAATGAGGTAACCTGACTGATATACTGGTCAAGTTACCAGGTTGTTAGCTAGCTAGCCAATGAGGTAACCTGACTGATATACTGGTCAAGTTACTAGGTTGTTAGCTAGCTAGCCAATGAGGTAACCTGACTGATATACTGGTCAAGTTACCAGGTTGTTAGCTAGCTAGCCAATGAGGTAACCTGACTGATATACTGGTCAAGTTACCAGGTTGTTAGCTAGCTAGCCAATGAGGTAACCTGACTGATGTTTGATATACCGGTCAAGTTACCAGGATGTTAGCTAGCTAGCCAATGAGGTAACATGACTGATATACCGGTCAAGTTACCAGGATGTTAGCTAGCTAGCCAATGAGGTAACATGACTAATATACCGGTCAAGTTACCAGGTTGTTAGCTAGCTAGCCAATGAGGTAACATGACTGATATACCGGTCAAGTTACCAGGTTGTTAGCTAGCTAGCCAATGAGGTAACATGACTGATATACCGGTCAAGTTACCAGGTTGTTAGCTAGCTAGCCAATGAGGTAACATGACTGATATACCGGTCAAGTTACCAGGTTGTTAGCTAGCTAGCCAATGAGGTAACATGACTGATATACCGGTCAAGTTACCAGGATGTTAGCTAGCTAGCCAATGAGGTAACATGACTGATATACCGGTCAAGTTACCAGGTTGTTAGCTAGCTAGCCAATGAGGTAACATGACTGATATACCGGTCAAGTTACCAGGTTGTTAGCTAGCTAGCCAATGAGGTAACCTGACTGATATACCGGTCAAGTTACCAGGTTGTTAGCTAGCTAGCCAATGAGGTAACATGACTGATATACCGGTCAAGTTACCAGGTTGTTAGCTAGCTAGCCAATGAGGTAACATGACTGATATACCGGTCAAGTTACCAGGTTGTTAGCTAGCTAGCCAATGAGGTAACATGACTGATATACCGGTCAAGTTACCAGGTTGTTAGCTAGCTAGCCAATGAGGTAACCTGACTGATATACCGGTCAAGTTACCAGGTTGTTAGCTAGCTAGCCAATGAGGTAACATGACTGATATACCGGTCAAGTTACCAGGTTGTTAGCTAGCTAGCCAATGAGGTAACATGACTGATATACCGGTCAAGTTACCAGGATGTTAGCTTGCTAGCCAATGAGGTAACCTGACTGATATACCGGTCAAGTTACCAGGTTGTTAGCTAGCTAGCCAATGAGGTAACATGACTGATATACCGGTCAAGTTACCAGGTTGTTAGCTAGCTAGCCAATGAGGTAACATGACTGATGTACCGGTCAAGTTACCAGGTTGTTAGCTAGCTAGCCAATGAGGTAACATGACTGATGTACCGGTCAAGTTACCAGGTTGTTAGCTAGCTAGCCAATGAGGTAACATGACTGATGTACCGGTCAAGTTACCAGGTTGTTAGCTAGCTAGCCAATGAGGTAACATGACTGATGTACTGGTCAAGTTACCAGGTTGTTAGCTAGCTAGCCAATGAGGTAACCTGACTGATGTTTGATATACCGGTCAAGTTACCAGGATGTTAGCTAGCTAGCCAATGAGGTAACCTGACTGATATACTGGTCAAGTTACCAGGTTGTTAGCTAGCTAGCCAATGAGGTAACATGACTGATATACTGGTCAAGTTACCAGGTTGTTAGCTAGCTAGCCAATGAGGTAACATGACTGATATACTGGTCAAGTTACCAGGTTGTTAGCTAGCTAGCCAATGAGGTAACCTGACTGATATACTGGTCAAGTTACCAGGATGTTAGCTAGCTAGCCAATGAGGTAACCTGACTGATGTTTGATATACTGGTCAAGTTACCAGGATGTTAGCTAGCTAGCCAATGAGGTAACCTGACTGATATACTGGTCAAGTTACCAGGTTGTTAGCTAGCTAGCCAATGAGGTAACCTGACTGATGTTTGATATACCGGTCAAGTTACCAGGATGTTAGCTAGCTAGCCAATGAGGTAACCTGACTGATGTTTGATATACCGGTCAAGTTACCAGGATGTTAGCTAGCTAGCCAATGAGGTAACCTGACTGATGTTTGATATACCGGACAAGTTACCAGGTTGTTAGCTAGCTAGCCAATGAGGTAACCTGACTGATGTTTGATATACTGGTCAAGTTACCAGGTTGTTAGCTAGCTAGCCAATGAGGTAACCTGACTGATGTTTGATATACCGGTCAAGTTACCAGGATGTTAGCTAGCTAGCCAATGAGGTAACCTGACTGATGTTTGATATACTGGTCAAGTTACCAGGATGTTAGCTAGCTAGCCAATGAGGTAACCTGACTGATGTTTGATATACTGGTCAAGTTACCAGGTTTTTAGCTAGCTAGCCAATGAGGTAACTGAACAAAGTGTAAACAAATGGTTAACGAACGTGCAAGTAGTTTCCAAATTTAAGATGGGTCAGATCTTTTGACCTGGTTAAGTAACTACAACTAGCTCTCACAGTCTCATGTCAGAAGTAGACGCTCATCCATGTTTAACGTAACATTTCAAAGTGTTAAAGGTTAAGTTTAGGTTTGGGATTAACTAAGTTTGGGCTTAAAACTAAAATCTCAAACAACTTTCTATCGCTGGATTTGAACTTGTAACTTTTGAAATCAGAGGATTTCAACACAAATGCTGCGTACACATTTTTTAAGAATCAAGCAAAACTAACCGAATTCTTGGCAACCGTGCGTTTTTTCGGCATGGCCTGTTGTCCAGCCCTTTGTCCACTGATCTCCACGGATGGTTGTCGGCATGGTTGTACGCTCTGCAAAAACACATTCACGTACGTTAAAACCATTTTTTTTTATTGGGGATGTTTTAATTATGCTAATTCGATGTTACAGCTCTTCCATCGTTCCTCCCCGTAGACCCCCCCAAAAAAATGACGTCAATATATGGATTCAACTTTAAGATCCTATTCAAGAAGAGATTTTCATTTTTCATTGTTAACAGAACACATTATTATCAAAAAGGCTGACCCTGAGATGCTTTGTGAATATGGGCTCTGACCTGTGTTGTGTCCCAGGCGGAGATTGAGTCTCGTATGGAGCTGGAGCGGAGGCTGAAGCAGGCTGAGGAGGCTCTACAGAACCTGGAGAAAGGTCTGAGCTCTCTGGAACGCTCCAAAGAGAAGGATGACAAGATGAAGGGAGACGTCAACAACCTCAGGAGTGAGTTACACTTACTGCACACGTACACACACACGTACACACACACACGTACACACACACGTACACACACACACGTACACACACACGTACACACACACGTACACACACACGTACACACGTACGTACATGCACGCACACGTACACACACATACACACACACGTACGTACATGCACGCACACGTACGTACATGCACGCACACGTACACACACATACACACACACACACGTACATGCACGCACACGTACACACACATACACACGCACACGTACACACACACACGTACACACACACACACGTACACACACACACACACGTACACACACGCGTACACACACGTACACGCACGCACACGTACACACACATACACACGCACACGTACACACACACACACGTACACGTACACACACGTACACACACGTGCACACACGTGTACACATGCACACTCGTACACACGTACACACACACACACACATTCTTCATGAGTCATAGATAAACACACAGCCATAAACACTTCTACCCACGGGTTAACCCAGAATGATTCATAAAGGGGTTCAGTTAACCCAGAATGATTCATAAAGGGGTTCAGTTAACCCAGAATGATTCATAAAGCAGTTCAGTTAACCCAGAATGATTCATAAAGGGGTTCAGTTAACCCAGAATGATTCATAAAGGGGTTCAGTTAACCCAGAATGATTCATAAAGGGGTTCAGTTAACCCAGAATAATGGAGTATATTATTTAAGTCATATTTAGTGTCCTAGCAATTACTGAGTGCTGCAAGGAACAAAAATATATACACAACATGCAACAATTTCAAAGATTTTACTGAGTTACAGTAAATCAGTCAATTGAAATGAATTCATTCGGCCCTAATCTATGGATTTCACATGATGGGGAATATAGACATGCGTCTGTTATCACAACTCAGGCTAAGACCCAGATTGAGATACAGGAGGTGGATAGTACGAGTCTCAGAGTTTTTTATAGTACAGGACAGCAGGCAAAAGATAAGTCAAGGTAGGCAAAGAGTCGTAATCCCAATCAGAGTCAGGCAGGTACAGGACACCAGGTAGGATCAGAGTCAGGCAGGTATAGGACACCAGGTAGGATCAGGGTCAGGCAGGTACAGGACACCAGGCATGATCAGGGTCAGGCAGGTACAGGACACCAGGTAGGATCAGAGTCAGGCAGGTACAGGACACCAGGTAGGATCAGAGTCAGGCAGGTACAGGACACCAGGTAGGATCAGGGTCAGGCAGGTACAGGACACCAGGCAGGATCAGAGTCAGGCAGGTACAGGACACCAGGTAGGATCAGAGTCAGGCAGGTACAGGACACCAGGTAGGATCAGGGTCAGGCAGGTACAGGACACCAGGCAGGATCAGAGTGAGGCAGGTACAGGACACCAGGTAGGATCAGAGTGAGGCAGGTACAGGACACCAGGTAGGATCAGAGTCAGGCAGGTACAGGACACCAGGTAGGATCAGGGTCAGGCAGGTACAGGACACCAGGTAGGATCAGGGTCAGGTAGGTACAGGACACCAGGTAGGATCAGGGTCAGGCAGGTACAGGACACCAGGTAGGATCAGGGTCAGACAGGTACAGGACACCAGGCATGATCAGAGTCAGGCAGGTACAGGACACCAGGTAAGATCAGGGTCAGGACAGGCAGAAAGGTCAGAACTGGGAAGACAGGGAAAAACAAAAACTAGATCACGGGAACACGCTGGTAAGACTTGACGGGACAAGACGAACTGGCAACAGACAAACAGAAAACGCAGGTATAAATACACAGGGAATAATGGGGGGAGATGGGAGACACCTGCTGGGGGGTGGAGACAAGCACAAAGAGAGGTGAAACAGATCAGGGTGTGACACTGTTGGTCACAGATACCTGGATCAGAAAACGAGTCAGTATCTGGTGTGACCACCATTTGCCTCATGCAGCGCAACACATCTCTTTCACATAGAGTGGATCAGGCTGTTAATTGTGGCCTGTGGAATGTTGTCCCACTCCTCTTCAATGGCTGTGAGAAAATTACTGGATATTGCCAGGAACTGGAACACGCGGTCGTACACGTCGATCCAGAGCATTCCAAACATGCTCAATGGGTGACAAATCTGGGAAGAATGCAGGCCATGGAAGAACTGGGAAATGTTCAGCTTCCAGGAATTGTGTACAGATCCTTACAACATGGAGCAGTGCATTATCATGCTGAAACATGAGGTGATGGCGGGGGATGAGTGGCACGACAATGGGCCTCAGCATCTCGTCACGGTATCTCTGTGCATTCAAATTGCCATCGATAAAATGCAATTTTGTTCATTGTCCGTAGCTTAGGCCTGCCCCATACCATAACCCCATCACCACCATGGGGCACTCTGTTCACAACGTTGACATCAGCAAACACGTATGGCGTCGTGTGGGCGAGCCGTTCAGTAAAGTTGAAATTAGGATTCATCCATGAAGAGCACACTTCTCCAGCGTGCCAGTGGCCATCGAAGATGAGCATTTGCCCACTGAAGTCAGTTACAACACCGAACTGCAGTCAGGTCAAGACCCTGGTGAGGACACCGAGCACGCAGATGAGCTTCCCCGAGACAATTCTTTGGTTGTGCAAACCCACAGTTTCATCAGCTGTCCGGGTGGCTGGTCTCAGACGATCCCACAGGTGAAGAAGCCAAATGTGGAGGTCCTGGGCTGGCGTGGTTACACGTGGTCTGCGGTTGTGAGGCCGATTGGACGTACTGCCAAATTCTCTAAAACGACGTAGGAGGGGGCTTATTCATTAAATTATCTGGCAACAGCTCAGGTGGACATTCCTGCACCAATACTTGAGACATCAGTGGCATTGTTGTGTGACCAAACTGCACATTTTAGAGGGCCTTTTATTGTCCCCAGCACAAGGTGTTTAATCAGCTTCTTGATATGCAACACCTATCAGGCTTATCTTGGAGAAATTAGGAGAAATTTTTCACTAAGAGGGATGCAAACATATTCGTGCACAAACTCTGAGAGAAATACGCTTTTTGTGCGTATGGAACATTTCTGGGATCTTTTATTTCATGAAACATGGGACCAACCTTTTGCATGTTGTGTTTATATTTTTGTTCAGTATAGCTACATGAATATGTGTGTGTTCTTCACCCAGAGTTCTTTGAGGAGTGCATCTGTGCTGCAGAGATCGAGGCCAAGCTCCCTTCTATAATGAAGAATGCTGTGTATCTCCACAAGGCTACAGCACGACGCATTAAGAGCTGCCGGATCCAGAGACGGGCCTCCAAACACCACTGGTGTAAGTGGAGGCTGCTGAGGGGAGGATGGCTCATAATAATGGCTGGAACGGAGCGAATGTGTTTGATTCCACTAATTTCCCTCCAGCAATTATTATGAGCCGTCCTCCCCAATTAAGGTGCCACCAACCTCCTGTGACACACACACAAACACTCATGTTTTTTCATCTGCAGTGAAACACTCCCAGTCATTCGTGGTTTCCCGTGGCGACAGCGCCAGCATAGAGGACCTGAGGGAGACTGCCCGGCGACTGACCTCCGACAGCTGCTTCAGGAAGAGCGTCTACAAGATCATCACACGCCACGACCAGGAGGCCTCCGCCAAGAAAGATGACTGACAGAGAGATAGGGAGGGATGGACTGCGGGAGTGTGTGTGTGTGTGTGTGTGTGTGTGTGTGTGTGTGTGTGTGTGTGTGTGTGTGTGTGTGTGTGTGTGTGTGTGTGTGTGTGTGTGTGTGTGTGTGTGTGTGTGTGTGTGTGTGTGTGTGTGTGTGTGTGTGTGTGTGTGAGAGAGAGTGAGACTAATTCCTCAGTGTAATAGTGTCAAGTCCTGTCGTCTGCTCCCACTGTGCTGTAGCTGGGTCGGGACTATCTTTAGGATGTCAAGTCCTGTCGTCTGCTCCCACAGTGTTGTAGCTGGGTCGGGACTATCTTTAGGATGTCAAGTCCTGTCGTCTGCTCCCACGGTGCTGTAGCTGGGTCGGGACTATCTTTAGGATGTCAAGTCCTGTCGTCTGCTCCCACGGTGTTGTAGCTGGGTCGGGACTATCTTTAGGATGTCAAGTCCTGTCGTCTGCTCCCACAGTGTTGTAGCTGGGTCGGGACTATCTTTAGGATGTCAAGTCCTGTCGGCTGCTCCCACGGTGTTGTAGCTGGGTCGGGACTATCTTTAGGATGTCAAGTCCTGTCGTCTGCTCCCACGGTGCTGTAGCTGGGTCGAGACTATCTTTAGGATGTCAAGTCCTGTCGTCTGCTCCCACGGTGTTGTAGCTGGGTCGGGACTATCTTTAGGATGTCAAGTCCTGTCGTCTGCTCCCACGGTGTTGTAGCTGGGTCGAGACTATCTTTAGGATGTCAAGTCCTGTCGTCTGCTCCCACGGTGTTGTAGCTGGGTCGAGACTATCTTTATGATGTCATCTCTACAACAGCCTGGTTGTGTTCAAACTGCATTACAGTTTGTTTTTATTCAAACAAAATTAATGGTTATTGCAAAAGGTATAGCAGCTCTCTTTACTGTCCTACAGTTTCGAGGACGGTTGGAAAAATAATGGATATAGTTATTGAACCAACACGATATGCCACTGTGACAATGTGAGGGTTTAAAGTACGGTACAGGCAGAAGCCTTAAACCTGACCCTGTGTAACACCAAAGATGTACTCTTTAAAATAGGAAATAGAAATGCAAATGTCAATCAACCATATAGCCAACACAAGTCGACACACAATGTCGGAAAATGTGACTTTTATTTTTCTCGTCTTTGCTTGTTGATTGTATTTACACAGATGGCTTTTGGTTCATTTAAAAACTGTTGTTTATTTGCAGGTTGATGAAACTGATTCATATGAGGTGTATGTTTTTATCTGATATGAAACCAAGTTAGACATCTGGGACCAGGCTAGGTAATGACCATAGGAGTTGGCAAGACAACACAAACAGATCTGGGACCAGGCTAGGTAATGACCATAGGAGTTGGCAAGACAACACAAACAGATCTGGGACCAGGCTAGGTAATGACCATAGGAGTTGGCAAGACAACACAAACAGATCTGGGACCAGGCTAGGTAATGACCATAGGAGTTGGCAAGACAACACAAACAGATCTGGGACCAGGCTAGGTAATGACCATAGGAGTTGGCAAGACAACACAAACAGATCTGGGACCAGGCTAGGTAATGACCATAGGAGTTGGCAAGACAACACAAACAGATCTGGGACCAAGCTAGGTAATGACCATAGCAGTTGGCAAGACAACACAAACAGATCTGGGACCAGGCTAGGTAATGACCATAGGAGTTGGCAAGACAACACAAACAGATCTGGGACCAGGCTAGGTAATGACCATAGGAGTTGGCAAGACAACACAAACAGATCTGGGACCAAGCTAGGTAATGACCATAGCAGTTGGCAAGACAGCACAAACAGATCTGGGACCAGGCTAGGTGCAATGCTCCTATCATCTGTATAATCTGTTCTCGACCAGAAAACCTCATCAGATTCGCTATAAACAACATCTCACTGGAAATTATAGAAATTAACCAAAATAACTCAACACGTGGCCCTGTGGAAAAGACTAACCAATATAACTCAACACGTGGCCCTGTGGAAAAGACTAACCAATATAACTCAACACGTGGCCCTGTGGAAAAGACTAACCAATATAACTCAACACGTGGCCCTGTGGAAAAGACTAACCAATATAACTCAACACGTGGCCCTGTGGAAAAGACTAACCAATATAACTCAACACGTGGCCCTGTGGAAAAGACTAACCAATATAACTCAACACGTGGCCCTGTGGAAAAGACTAACCAATATAACTCAACACGTGGCCCTGTGGAAAAGACTAACCAATATAACTCAACACGTGGCCCTGTGGAAAAGATTAACCAATATAACTCAACACGTGGCCCTGTGGAAAAGACTAACCAATATAACTCAACACGTGGCCCTGTGGAAAAGACTAACCAATATAACTCAACACGTGGCCCTGTGGAAAAGACTAACCAATATAACTCAACACGTGGCCCTGTGGTAAAGATTAACCAATATAACTCAACACGTGGCCCTGTGGTAAAGACTAACCAATATAACTCAACACGTGGCCCTGTGGAAAAGACTAACCAATATAACTCAACACTTGGCCCTGTGGAAAAGACTAACCAATATAACTCAACACTTGGCCCTGTGGAAAAGACTAACCAATATAACTCAACACGTGGCCCTGTGGAAAAGACTAACCAATATAACTCAACACGTGGCCCTGTGGAAAAGACTAACCAATATAACTCAACACGTGGCCCTGTTGAAAAGACTAACCAATATAACTCAACACGTGGCCCTGTGGAAAAGACTAACCAATATAACTCAACACGTGGCCCTGTGGTAAAGATTAACCAATATAACTCAACACGTGGCCCTGTGGAAAAGATTAACCAATATAACTCAACACGTGGCCTTGTGGAAAAGACTAACCAATATAACTCAACTCTTGGCCCTGTGGAAAAGACTAACCAATATAACTCAACACTTGGCCCTGTGGAAAAGACTAACCAATATAACTAAACACGTGGCCCTGTGGAAAAGACTAACCAATATAACTCAACACGTGGCCCTGTGGAAAAGACTAACCAATATAACTCAACACGTGGCCCTGTGGTAAAGACTAACCAATATAACTCAACACGTGGCCCTGTGGTAAAGACTAACCAATATAACGCAACACGTGGCCCTGTGGTAAAGATTAACCAATATAACTCAACACGTGGCCCTGTGGTAAAGACTAACCAATATAACTCAACACGTGGCCCTGTGGAAAAGACTAACCAATATAACTCAACACGTGGCCCTGTGGTAAAGACTAACCAATATAACTCAACACGTGGCCCTGTGGTAAAGATTAACCAATATAACTCAACACGTGGCCCTGTGGTAAAGACTAACCAATATAACTCAACACTTGGCCCTGTGGAAAAGACTAACCAATATAACTCAACACGTGGCCCTGTGGTAAAGACTAACCAATATAACTCAACACGTGGCCCTGTGGTAAAGACTAACCAATATAACTCAACACGTGGCCCTGTGGTAAAGACTAACCAATATAACTCAACACGTGGCCCTGTGGTAAAGATTAACCAATATAACTCAACACGTGGCCCTGTGGTAAAGACTAACCAATATAACTCAACACGTGGCCCTGTGGAAAAGACTAACCAATATAACTCAACACGTGGCCCTGTGGAAAAGATTAACCAATATAACTCAACACGTGGCCCTGTGGAAAAGACTAACCAATATAACTCAACACGTGGCCCTGTGGAAAAGACTAACCAATATAACTCAACACGTGGCCCTGTGGAAAAGACTAACCAATATAACTCAACACTTGGCCCTGTGGAAAAGATTAACCAATATAACTCAACACGTGGCCCTGTGGAAAAGATGTCCTCATGTATTAGGGCAGGGAAACAAAATATAATTTTGAACCTACTATTGTTGTAGTAATGAAACGAAATGCCTTGTTGTTGTTATTAAAGCTGTGTTAAACCTTGTTCTGGTCTGGTACAATACACTACAGCTCTATAACCCTAACCCTAAACTAGGCCTTGTTCTGGTCTGGTACAATACACTACAGCTCTATAACCCTAACCCTAAACTAGGCCTTGTTCTGGTCTGTTATAATACACTACAGCTCTATAACCCTAAACCTAAACTAGGCCTTGTTCTGGTCTGTTATAATACACTACAGCTCTATAACCCTAAACCTAAACTAGGCCTTGTTCTGGTCTGGTACAATACACTACAGCTCTATAACCCTAAACCTAAACTAGGCCTTGTTCTGGTCTGGTACATTACACTAGACCCCTACATGACCCCCTACATTAGACCCCTACATGACCCCCTACATTAGACCCCTACATGACCCCCTACATTAGACCCCTACATGACCCCCTACATTAGACCCCTATATGACCCCCTACATTAGACCCCTACATGACCCCCTAAATTAGACCCCTACATGACCCCCTACATTAGACCCCTACATGACCCCCTACATTAGACCCCTACATGACCCCCTACATTAGACCCCTATATGACCCCCTACATTAGACCCCTACATGACCCCCTACATTAGACCCCTACATGACCCCCTACATTAGACCCCTACATGACCCCCTACATTAGACCCCTATATGACCCCCTACATTAGACCCCTACATGACCCCCTACATTAGACCCCTATATGACCCCCTACATTAGACCCCTACATGACCCCCTACATTAGACCCCTACATGACCCCCTACATTAGACCCCTACATGACCCCCTACATTAGACCCCTACATGACCCCCTACATTAGACCCCTATATGACCCCCTACATTAGACCCCTACATGACCCCCTACATTAGACCCCTACATGACCATCTACATTAGGTCAGTGTTCTGTAGGACATAGTTCTCTTGTCTACAGTAGTGTTCTGTAGGACATAGTTCTCTTGTCTACAGTAGTGTTCTGTAGGACATAGTTCTCTTGTCTACAGTAGTGTTCTGTAGGACATAGTTCTCTTGTCTACAGTAGTGTTCTGTAGGACATAGTTCTCTTGGATACAGTAGTGTTCTGTAGGACATAGTTCTCTTGGATACAGTAGTGTTCTGTGGGACATAGTTCTCTTGTCTACAGTAGTGTTCTGTAGGACATAGTTCTCTTGTCTACAGTAGTGTTCTGTAGGACATAGTTCTCTTGTCTACAGTAGTGTTCTGTAGGACATAGTTCTCTTGGATACAGTAGTGTTCTGTAGGACATAGTTCTCTTGGATACAGTAGTGTTCTGTAGGACATAGTTCTCTTGTCTACAGTAGTGTTCTGTAGGACATAGTTCTCTTGGATACAGTAGTGTTCTGTAGGACATAGTTCTCTTGGCTACAGTAGTGTTCTGTAGGACATAGTTCTCTTGGATACAGTAGTGTTCTGTAGGACATAGTTCTCTTGGATACAGTAGTGTTCTGTAGGACATAGTTCTCTTGCATACAGTAGTGTTCTGTAGGACATAGTTCTCTTGCATACAGTAGTGTTCTGTAGGCCATTGTAGGTGGTGGTGGGGCCAGTAGGTAGGTGGAGGAAGTCATCGCCCTTTCCACCCTCGCCAGGATCTGTAACACATCAACACATCATTATGACATTTAATACTGAAGATAACATAAAGATTTTCCCTTTAAATATATATATTTTTTCTCACAGGCAGATAAAAAGCTCACGTTTGTAATTCTTCCATCTCACCTACGGCTAGTTAAAGAACATCCTTTTCCCTACATAGTACACTACTTTTGATTTGAGCCTTATGGGCCCTGGTCAAAAGTGGTGCACTACATAAGGTTTGATTTGGGACGTAGACAGAGATCTGCGTTCATTGCAGTAAGCCTAGCACAGTTCTCTCTGCCAGGCCGGCCTAATGCTGCAGGGAACAGCTCACAAACCTTTTGGGCAGATATATCTCAGTATTTACAATGTTGATAACGGTTGGCAGATTTTCTGTTCTGTTAAAAAGCCTGCGACCAAATAGTACAGGAGCTGAGAGGGAGCTGAGAGGGAGCTGAGAGGGAGCTGAGAGGGAGCTGAGAGAGAGAGAGAGAGCTGAGAGAGATGTACAGACTCAGTGAGCATAGCCTTGCTATTGAGAAAGGCCGCTGTAGGCAGACATGGCTCTCAAGAGAAGACAGGCTATGTGCTCACTGCCCACAAAATGAGGTGGAAACTGAGCTGCACTTCCTAACCTCCTGCCCAATGTATGACCATATTAGAGAGACATATTTCCCTCAGATTACACAGATCCACAAAGAATTCGAAAACAAATCCAATTTTGATAAACTCCCATATCTACTAGGTGCAATTCCACAGTGTGCCATCACAGCAGCAAGATTTGTGACCTGTTGCCACAAGAAAAGGGCAACCAGTGAAGAACAAACACCATTGTAAATACAACCCATATTTATGCTTATTTATTTTCCCTTGTGTACTTTAACCATTTGTACATTGTTACAACACTGTGTATATATATAATATGACATTTGTAATGTCTTTATTGTTTTGAAACTTCTGTATGTGTAATGTTTACTGTTAATTTTTATTGTTTATTTCACTTTTGTATATTGTCTACCTCACTTGCTTTGGCAATGTTAACACATCTTTCCCATGCCAATAAAGCCCCTTGAATTGAATTGAGAGAGAGAGCTGAGAGAGAGAGAGAGAGAGATGAGAGAGAGAGAGAGAGAGAGAGCTGAGCGAGAGAGAGCTGAGCGAGAGAGAGCTGAGAGAGAGAGAGAAAGAGAGCTGAGAGACAGAGAGAGAGAGAGCTGAGAGAGAGAGAGAGAGAGAGAGCTGAGAGACAGAGAGAGAGAGAGCTGAGAGAGAGCTGAGAGAGAGCTGAGAGACAGAGAGAGAGCTGAGAGATAGAGAGAGAGAGAGCTGAGAGACAGAGAGAGAGAGAGCTGAGAGAGAGCTGAGAGACAGAGAGAGAGAGAGCTGAGAGACAGAGAGCTGAGCGAGAGAGAGCTGAGCGAGAGAGAGCTGAGCGAGAGAGAGCTGAGAGACAGAGAGAGAGCTGAGCGAGAGAGAGCTGAGAGAGAGAGAGAAAGAGAGCTGAGAGACAGAGAGAGAGCTGAGCGAGAGAGAGAGAGAGAGAGAGCTGAGCGAGAGAGAGCTGAGAGACAGAGAGAGAGACCTACACATGTCAATATGATTATTGTACTATTAGCTTGCCTTGTCTCCAATAAATGTCCTTTAGGAATCTGCTAGTTATACGCTGTGTCCCAAATGGCTAGCCTATTCCCCATATAGTGCACTACTTTTGACCAGAGTCCCATTGGCCCTGGTCAACAGTAGTGCACTGTATAGAGAATAGGGGTCCTCTTGGGGCACTAGCTAGATGAGAGAAATCTGCAGCTGTAGGCCAGTTGGGAGGAGAAGCACACGTTCTGCTGTGTGCTGAAATGAAATGCCCTCCCTCTCTTTCCAGCCTGCCGGGCTCTAGCCTTTTTGGGGCCCTAAGCGAGATTTGGTTGGCCCCACCAAGCAGGCATATTTTTTATGTTTTAAAGTAAATTTCCTGCAATTCAACACATTTTGCCATGGGGCATAGAGAACGTGTTGCAGTTTTAAAGCAAGTTTTCTGCAGTTCTACACATTTTGCCAATGGGCAAAATTTAAACAAATTTCATGCAATTTTACTCATTTTGCCATAGCTTATGCCATGTTAATGATATCTGAGTGAGAGTTACTAACAAAATCAAATGGGCCCCCCTGGAGGTCAGGGCCCCCTGGAGGTCAGGGCCCCCTGGAGATCAGGTCCCCCTGGAGGTCAGGGCCCCTGGAGGTCAGGGTCCCCGAAGGTCAGGACCCCCTGGAGGTCAGGGCCCCCTGGAGGTCAGGGCCCCCTGGAGGTCAGGGGCCCCTGGAGGTCAGGGCCCCCCGGAGGTCAGCGCCCCCTGGAGGTCAAGGCCACCGGATGTCAGGGCCCCCAGGGGGTCAGGTTCCCTGGGCATGAGCCCTGCGTACCCGGTCAGTATTTGGCCATGATTACTACAAGTTTAGATACTGGCTATACTAACTTACCAATCTGTAAACTGCTAGCTGACATCACTAATTGAGCTGACTGACGTAACAAGAGAAAAGCTGCTGATGCACAACCACATTTAGAAATTGCCACTTGTGTATTCTACAACTCTTATTCTCAACAGTAAGTTGAGACACTGACTGAGTTTCCAAAATATATATATATATATGTGTGTTTTCTGGTCTGGGGCTCCTTAACGGCCTGGGACCCTAAGCGATTGCTTATGTCACTTGTGCCTTGGGCCGGCCCTGCTGCCAGCACCTCTCTCCTCTGCCTCCCCTCCTCCCACCAGCACCTCTCCCCTCTGCCTTCCCTCCTCCCACCAGCACCTCTCCCCTCTGCCTTCCCTCCTCCCACCAGCACCTCTCCCCTCTGCCTCCCGTCCTCCCACCAGCACCTCTCCCCTCTGCCTCCCCTCCTCCCACCAGCACCTCTCCCCTCTGCCTCCCCTCCTCCCACCAGCACCTCTCCCCTCTGCCTCCCCTCCTCCTACCAGCACCTCTCCCCTCTGCCTCCTCTCCTCCCACCAGCACCGAACTGACAGTCCCTCACATTCCCACACACCCTGTCTCTCTCCCTCTCCCTCCCTCCCTCCGTCAATTTAAGGGCTTTATTGGCATGGGAAACATATATCAACATTGCCAAAGCAAGTGAACTAGATAATAAACAAAAGTGAAATAAACAATAACAATGTACAGTAAACATTACAATCACAAAAGTTCCAAAAGAATAAAGACATTGCATTGTAATATTATGTCTAGATACAGTGTTGTAATGATGTGTAAATACTTAAAGTACATAAGGGAAAATAAATAAACATAAATATGGGTTGTATTTACAATGGTGTTTGTTCTTCACTGGTTGCCCTTTTCGTGTGGCAACAGGTCACAAATCTTGCTGCTGTGATAGCACACTGTGGTATTTCACCCAGTAGATATGGGAGTTTATCAAAATTGGATTTGTTATTCTAATTCTTTGTGGGTCTGTGTAATCTAAGTTATATATGTGTCTCTAATATGGTCATACATTTGGCAGGAGGTTAGGAAGTGCAGCTCAGTTGCCACCTCATTTTGTGGGCAGTGAGCACATAGCCTGTCTTCTCTTGAGAGCCATGTCTGCCTTCGGTGGCCTTTCTCAATAGCAAGGCTGTGCTCACTGCGTCTGTACATAGTCAAAGCTTTCCTTAAGTTTAGGTCAGTTACAGTGGTCAGGTATTCTGCCACTGTGTACTCTGTTTAAGGACAAATAGCATTCAAGTTTGCTTTGTTTTTTGGGGTTTCTCTCTCTTTCCCTCCCTCCCTCGCTCTCTCAGCTCTACCTTCTGCTACCCCTCAGCTCCGCCCAATCCCCTGGTGCTATTACCATGGTAACTCCTACATCAGAGGCCAAAGCAACCTCGTGTATTTCTCTTTCTGTTTTAATCAGCGAGATTAGGGATTAGTACACAGGCCTCTAAAGCCTATTGGCTACAATGTCAGGTTGTGTTTGTGTGTGTGTGTGTGTGTGTGTGTGTGTGTGTGTGTGTGTGTGTGTGTGTGTGTGTGTGTGTGTGTGTGTGTGTGTGTGTGTGTGTGTGTGTGTGTGGACGTGTTTAACTATTCTTGTGGGGACCAGAAGTCCCTACAAGAATAGTAAACGAACAAAAAGTTGACCAGCTGGGGACATTTTGTTAGTCCCCACAAGGTCAAATGCTATTTCTAGGGGGTTTAGGGTTAAGGTTAGAATTAGTGTTAGGGTTAGAATTAAGTTAAATATTAAGGTTAGGAGCTAGGGTTAGTTGTAGGGTTAGGGTTAGGAGCTAGGGTAAGGTTTAGGGTTAGGATAACGTTTAGGTTTTTGGGTTAGGGTTAGGGTTAAGGTTAGGGTTAGGGTAAGAGTACGGGTTAGGATTAGGGTTAAGTTTAGGGTTAGGGGTTAGGGAAAATAGGATTTTGAATGGGACTGAATTGTATGTCCCCACAAGGTTAGCTGTACAAGACTGTGTGTGTGTGTGTGTGTGTGTGTGTGTGTGTGTGTGTGTGTGTGTGTGTGTGTGTGTGTGTGTGTGTGTGTGTGTGTGTGTGTGTGTGTGTGTGTGTGTGTGTGTGTGAGAGAGAGTGAGACTAATTGTACCGGTAGGTTCTAAATAAACTCACTTAGTAAAGCTCAAACCAAGTGTATTCACCCAAGTGTCGGACAGCTGCACAGACAAAGAGGTGTTTCCACCAGTGGTAGTATATACTATACACCCCAATTTGGGTAGAGTATCCTCCTCCTCTCTAAACATTACATCCTTATTGCTAGGCAGGAAGTTAAGTTCTCCCTTAATGTGACCTGACCTCGACCCCCTTCCTCACTAAACCACATCTCTTCACCATTATCAGTGCCTGCAACCATGTGATCGTCTTTCCTTCACTCGGTACATTCCCAGCTTAACTGCCTCCACCATATACCTTCCTCCTACAGATACCCATTAACTTCTGGTGTGGAAACCAGACTACGGGACTCAATATTTCAATAGGATATCTGATAATTAACAATATTTCAAGTTTAGGAGTCAGAACCCATCAGTACAAACAATTATTGCATTGAACTGGATAAGCTAATGAAACACTTTATTTTACAACCGGTTATCCTTCACACAAAGAGGCCATTTTTTCACTTTGTCATTATGAGGGTATTGTGTGTAGATTGATGTCATGAGGTTGCCCTGTTGGTGAGTTTTATGACCCCCATAAATACCTTTCCCCCTTTTCTCTCTCTACTCTACAGATTTGACTCTTGGAAAGCCCTTAGTTAACATAGAGAGAGTCTGGTAACATCAAAAGGGTGGGGAACGGAACCATATTTCGGTAATCCAACCAGTTGAAAATATCCGTTGGTACTTAAAGAATATGATGTCAGATCTGTTGGTGTCTGAGACATTATTACTGATGATAGGACGACATAAACTGTATCTTGGAAAGTCTACACATTCTAGTTATCAGATTCACATGGAATTGTTGTGCAATTTAAATGTTTAAATATGAAACTATTTGGGAAAATATTAAATGTAATTTTAGCTTCTAAATGAGAGAATTGTTTTCATAAGTGAACTATGCTCACTCAGTGGCCCCGCCCATGTGAACAGACATTGGTTGTAAACTATGAGACGCCCTTCTCTCCACCACTACAAAAGCCCATTGACGAAAGTCAACCTTCGTGTTCCCGGTGACGTGAGGACTGATGTCCATATGTTTAAAAGGGCGAATTTCAATGTGGAGGTGACAATCGACACGCTGAAAGGATGAATTTCGACGATACCAGCCAGAATATAGCATGAACTTATAGTATGGAAACTTGGTATGCACTGTGAACTCTTATTCACTAAAGAAGTGATACATCCTAGACGTCGAGTTATCAGCAGCAGCTGTAAACGTGGGCTAGGAAAGGACGGACAATCTCAGAAAGACAGGGTACTACAACGTATCTGTTCTACCACAATACATATTCTTCAAAGGACAAGAAAGATCTCTGCTGGGCAACCCAGCCTTCCATCTACGACCAATCTATCGAAGCGCAGCTCAGAGTAAATATTTCTTGCATTTTCCTTTTACAAATGGGCGGTTATTTAGAATGCATAAGATTATGTATTTACGATACCATAGCTTCATAAGGTCCGATAGAGACCCAATCCTTTTGTTCCTCAGTCTTCCCGCGCTTTCATTCAAACCCAACCCCCTTTCTTTGTGTAACCAGCCGTCATATCGGTTCCGTCCGCTAGGGATGTTTTCTTGTATGACATAATTAGTAATCAATGTATGATCCATATGTATATGTGTATATGTAATTCTGTGTGATTATTTAGGTATTTAGTAAATAAATAATTAAACCAAATTTTGTATTGCTGATTCAACTTGTTAGCCAGGGTTCATGAAGATAACCAATCATTTTACAACGTTCAGATGAGACTGAATAAGGTGACGATTAATAATTGACCGCTATTGATATAAAAGATGACCAGGTCTTTAAGAGTTTATTCGGAAGGCAACAGCTCTATAAACATTCTTCCGTGGAGCCCCGACTTTCTAGTTAATTACATTTACATGATTAGTTTAATCAGGTAATATTAATTACAGAGAAATTATTTTATAAAATAGCATGTCATATCACTTAATCCGGCACAGCAAAGACACGACATTGATGAGGAAAACATTTATTCGATTTTAAAGGCTGTAACCTTAAAAAATGTGAAAAAAAGTCAAGGGGTCTGAATACTTTCCGAAGGCACTGTTTTTTTCATTGATTTGCATTTTCTGAAATGTACTTTTGGCTTCAAGATAATATGCTAAATAATACAAAGGAATGATTCTGACATCATCAAATAAACGGGTGAGGAGAGGAGATGGATCATCATACGACAGGAGCTATCATTCCTCAGAGAGAGATGGCCTTAATCTGCTCAGCATTGAGTCCAGTAACCAACTATTCATTGGTTGCACCTCCGTCACTCGGTTGCATCGTTGCCATTGTCATCAACATTCTACAGATGCAGCAGCATATTGATGTCTGACTGGTTAATGCCAAGTCTTTCTGAATGGGGGCTTATGACTGATTTGTCAAATGTACACTTTATAGTGGCCTAGAAATACGATGACAAAGCAGACAAATAATGAGTAGAAAACAACTTCATTAGGATGTCATCAAGTTAACTTTAGAGAGATGGCAACGTTGCCATGAGCTAGCAAAGTTTGTCTGAAATAGCTAGCAATGCTACCGCTCCTCGCTCTCCACCACCTGACATAGCTTAGCCTCCACCAACTCCCTTTCCTGCTGGCTGAGCCGGTACTGACGGAGGGACACCTGGGACTGCCCTGCCCGCTGACACTGCAGCACCGCCCGCTGAGACTGCAGCACCGCCCGCTGCTTATCTCGGTCCTCCCGCTGTATGTCCCCCAGGCGCTTCTCGCTGTCCCACTGCAGGTGAGCCACGTATCGCTTCTGGCTCATGATGTCCTCCTCCTGGTACCGGGCTAGCATCAGAGGAGTGATCTTCCTGTCCCGCTCCGGCACCGCCTTCAGCCCCCGCCGCCGCACCTCCTTGATGATGCGCTCCCCTTTCTGGGTGGTCTGGAAGGAATGACTGAGGTCCCCCAGGCTAAGGACGACTTGGCCCAGGGGTTCCTGAGTCCATCCCAGCTATAGGAGGAATATGCACCAGACTCCTCACCAAAGAAGGTGCAGGTGGTGGTAGAGTTGGTAGTGGAGGTGGAGATGGTGTCCATCCTTCTCTGCAAGGACTCTAAGGAGTGGATATTTCCTCTGCCTTTCGGATGGGGTGGAGGGTGGCCAATGTGGAGAGCGAAGGGCCCTCCTAAACCCCCAGCCGTTGAGAGCTGCTGTAGTCCGGGTGACTGGGCTCTGCATGGAACTTTTGGACATGGTGGAGGTCATAGAGGTGATTGTTCTGGGGAAGGAAGAGGGTTTGGAGGCTGATCTGGGAAAGGAAGAGGGTTTGGAGGCTGATCTGGGAAAGGAAGAGGGTTTGGAGGCTGATCTGGGAAAGGAAGAGGGTTTGAAGGCTGATCTGGGAAAGGAAGAGGGTTTGGAGGCTGATCTGGGAAAGGAAGAGGGTTTGGAGGCTGATCTGGGAAAGGAAGAGGGTTTGGAGGCTGATCTGGGAAAGGAAGAGAGTTTGCAGGCTGATCTGGGGAAGGAAGAGGGTTTGCAGGCTGATCTGGGGAAGATGTTGTAGGCTTTAGTGCTCCTGGGAACCTTTCTGACTACCAGTGGTGGACCCGAGACAGGGCGGGGTGCCTTGGTTAGCTCTGAGGACGAGGAGGTTTTAGGACGTTTAGTAGGACCAGGGTAGAGACTTTTATATGATCCACAGGTTTGACCCCACAGCGGGCCGAGGCCTCCAGGAAACGAGGACGGGTCAGGACGTAGCCACGTCCCTCCGGGGTGTCAAAGTAGGTTTGACCCCACAGCGGGCCGAGGCCTCCAGGAAGCGAGGTCTGGTCAGGACGTAGCCACGTCCCTCCGGGGTGTCAAAGTTATACAGGTCCAGGTGCAGCCTGGGAGATTTTTTCTCTGGGCTCTCTGGGTCGCTGCTTGGAGGCTTGAGGTCTGGATGTGCAGGGCTCGAAGGCTGGCTGATGTCTAGAGTGGGGGTTGCTGTCTCCTGACTGACTGAAGGGATCTAAGGGGGAGGGTGGGGGAAGTCTGGAGGGGGAGGGCTCAGAGGCTGAACCTGGGTGTCTGGAGGGGGAGGAGGAGGGGGAGGAGGCTAAACCTGGGTGTCTGGAGGGGGAGGACTCGGAGGCTAAACCTGGGTGTCTGGAGGGGTAGGGGGAGGAGGCTGAAGATGGGTGTCTGGAGGGGGAGGAGGCTGAACCTGGTTGTGTGGAGGGGGAGGGCTCGGAGGCTAAACCTGGGTGTCTGGAGGGGGAGGACTCGGAGGCTGAACTTGGGTGTCTGGAGGGGGAGGAGGCTGAAGATGGGTGTCTGGAGGGGGAGGAGGCTGAACCTGGGTGTCTGGAGGGGGAGGAGACTGAAGCTGGGTGTGTGGAGGGGGAGGCTGGAGGACTGGAGGAGGCTAAAGCTGCCTGTCTGGAGGGCTATGAAGCTGGGGCTGGGTGAATGGACTGGGAGCGCTGGCCTCCTGTCCAACTGGGGGAGGGGCTGCCATCCTCTCCCCCAGCCCAGAGTGTATAGATGTGGTCTCTGCATTACTGCCACCCACACCCTCGCCCTCCTTTGTTGCTTTCCCATCACCATGGTCTGGTAGTCTGGTGGGTACAGAGGCCTGGTCTGGTAGTCTGGTGGGTACAGGGGCCTGGTCTGGTAGTCTGGTGTGTGCAGAGGGCTGGTCTAGTAGTCTGGTGGGTGCAGAGGTCTGGTCTGGTTGGTGCTTAGGGCTGGTCTGGTAGTCTGGTGGGTGCAGAGGTCTGGTCTGGTTGGTGCTGAGGGCTGGTCTGGTAGTCTGGTGGGTGCAGGGGCCTGGTCTGGTGTGTGCAGAGGGCTGGTCTGGTAGTCTGGTGGGTGCAGGGGTCTGGTCTGGTAGTCTGGTGGGTGCAGGGGCCTGGTCTGGTGGGTGCAGAGGGCTGGTCTGGTGGGTACAGAGGCCTGGTCTGGTAGTCGCAGAGGCCTGGTCTGATAGTCTGGTGGGTGCAGAGGCCTGGTCTGGTAGTCTGGTGGGTACAGAGGCCTGGTCTGGTAGTCTGGTGGGTGCAGAGGCCTGGTCTGGTAGTCTGGTGGGTGCAGAGGGCTGGTCTGGTGGGTACAGAGGCCTGGTCTGGTAGTCTGGTGGGTGCAGAGGCCTAGTCTGGTAGTCTGGTGGGTGCAGAGGCCTGGTCTGGTAGTCTTTGGGCTTCAGAGGCCACCATTGGGACCTCCATCTGTGGGCCTTTCCCCTTGGTCTGATCCTCTGTATCAGACTGGTCAACCATAGCTGGTCCTCTGCCCATAGCTGGTCGTCTGTTTCAGACTGGTCAACTATAGCTGGTCCTCTGCCCATAGCTGGTCGTCTGTTTCAGACTGGTCAACCATAGCTGGTCCTCTGCCCATAGCTGGTCGTCTGTTTCAGACTGGTCAACCATAGCTGGTCCTCTGTTTCAGGCTGGTCAACCATAGCTGGTCCTCTGTTTCAGACTGGTCAACCATAGCTGGTCCTCTGTTTCAGACTGGTCAACCATAGCTCGTCCTCTGCCCATAGCTGGTCCTCTGACGAGTCAATCGATGGATGGATGGATGGAGGGATGGAGGGGGGGATGGATGGAGGGAGGGATAGAGAGGGGGTGGATGGAGGGAGGGGGGATGGATGGGGGGTGGATGGGGGAATGATTAAGGTAGAGGAATGAGGTGAATAGTAATCAGTAGGATTATAATCAGGCCGTCTTTGTTCAGGGCTTAAGAGGGATGCAATCTGTCTGTGTCTGTATGTCTGTCTGTGTCTGTATGTCTGTCTGTGTAGGTGAGGGAATATCTAGCGCCTATTTTACGTGGATGGTGCTGCTGCGTACTTTCATTTATTTATTCTCTTTACACGATGCCCGTTATGCTGTAATCGAGGCCTTCAGAGGAATGATGTTATAAGCTGATTTATAAATGGGCCATGTCTGCAGACCTACCTCTACCAAAACGACTCCTATCACATCGCGTAGAGAATCTCCGCCTGATGATACGTTTCACAGGGAAGAAGCACAAAAACACTCGTTAATATTAATGCTAGCGTACTGACTGAAGCAAAACACTCGTTAATATTAATGCTAGCGTACTGACTGAAGCAAAACACTCGTTAATATTAATGCTAGCGTACTGACTGAAGCAAAACACTCGTTAATATTAATGCTAGCATACTGACTGAAGCAAAACACTCGTTAATATTAATGCTAGCGTACTGCCTGAAGCAAAACACTCGTTAATATTAATGCTAGCGTACTGACTGAAGCAAAACACTCGTTAATATTAATGCTAGCGTACTGACTGAAGCAAAACACCCACTAACCTGCCTCTTCGCCGATTGTTTTTCTTAAACAAAATGCTTTCTAGTTCCAAATTAGTGTGTTTAGTGAGCTCCTCCGCACCGTCACTCTTCATACTACCAGTTGACGGAGGAAAGACTGGCCGCTGTTAGACCCAGCGATGGAACATCACGTCACCAGACCCCTCAGCAACGCGACACAGACTGTACTATAAACGATACTAAATGTATTCACATGTCACCAAATAATTGATTACAACACACAGTTTTGCAATGAAGGTCTACAGTAGCCTCAGCAGCACTCTGTAGGGTAATACCATGGTGTAGCCGGAGGACAGCTAGCTTCCGTCCTCCTCTGGGTACATTGACTTCAATACAAAACTTAGGAGGCTCATGGTTCTCACCCCCATCCATAGACTTACACAGTAATAATGACAACTTCCGGAGGATGTCTTCCAACCTATAAGAGCTCTTGCAGCATGAACTGACATGTTGTCCACCCAATCAAAGGATCAAAGAATGAATCGAGTACTAAAAGCATAAGCTACAGCTAGCTAGCACTGCAGTGTATACAATGTGGTTAGTAGTTGACTCAAAGAGAGAGAAAGACAATAGTTGAACAGTTTTGAACAAATTCATTTTTTTAATGAAGGAGAAGCAAGACAGATGGAGAGCTAGCTATATTTCGTTGTCTTTTTTTTCCACTTTCACTTACTTAGCTAGCGAATGCAGCTAGCTAGTTTAGCCTACTCAAACACCCAATTCAAACAGAGTGATGCTATGTTACCTAACTGTCTATGGCTATCCGACACTAGAACTCTTCCAAGTCAAGGTAATCTTTTGGTTTTATTCATTTATTGCCACTGGGGCCCGCTGGTAACTGCTTGCTGTACACTGTACTGCTTGATTGTAGCGGGTTTACTAACACGTTAGTTCTAGTAGCTATGTTGACTATGACGCTAGCTAATATGGTGACAACGATGTAGGCTGTGTGTAGCACTTAGCAGTTACGATATGAAGGTTTGGCTTAGATTTTTTTTTACGGGATCATGCTGTTTGTATGTGGCTGCTATGACAGTGAACTGCGTTTACGGGTGATCAGGGGTGCATTCATTCTGACGATTCTGTTGAAAAAAAAATCTCAAAAGGAAGCAAATGGAATGAAACCGGGATAAACATACCTGAATTTGTCCAATAGAAACTCTCGTTTGCAACTGACCTGAACCTAGTCTGGTTAACTTCTAGCTCTGACCCAACTCAACAATCTATATAATACCTAGAATCTTACTCAGGTTGTTAACAATGTAACCAGTTTGAATGGAAAGTGTCCTCTAAAAATCCTCTTTGATTGATCTTATTTTAACCAACACTCCACATCGTTTTAATGCTTCTGGTCTAAACACATAAGTGATCACTGTGATCACTAAACTACCTCTACGTATCATCATGATCACTAAACTACCTCTACGTATCATCATGATCACTAAACTACCTCTACGTATCATCATGATCACTAAACTACCTCTACGTATCATCATGATCACTAAACTACCTCTACGTATCATCATGATAATAAATTGGAAGCAGTTTGATATTCACGTTATTTTTACATTATGTTTTTAACATTGCCTGGAATACAGTTGCATTCATCCCTGATGTTGAATTATTATTGTAATTATTATATATTATAATTATTATATATTATTATATAATTATTATAAAAATTATGTTGCCTTTTCTTACTTCCACAAAGCATTCCAGGATATATGCAACAAGCATGCCCCTTTCAAGCAATACAGAATGAAGGGCAGAGACACCCCTTGGTTCTCAGATGAACTAGCTGAAATCGTAAGGAAACAGAATGCTTTGTGGACTATGATTGGATGGCTTTTAAACGCCTTCTGAATCAGGGTGTGACTATGACCTGAAATCAGAACACTACCCTCTACTGCCTTCTGAATCAGGGTGTGACTATGACCTGAAATCAGAACACTACCCTCTACTGCCTTCTGAATCAGGGTGTCACTATGACCTGAAATCAGAACACTACCCTCTACTGCCTTCTGAATCAGGGTGTGACTATGACCTGAAATCAGAACACTACCCTCTACTGCCTTCTGAATCAGGGTGTGACTATGACCTGAAATCAGAACACTACCCTCTACTGCCTTCTGAATCAGGGTGTGACTATGACCTGAAATCAGAACACTACCCTCTACTGCCTTCTGAATCAGGGTGTGACTATGACCTGAAATCAGAACACTACCCTTTACTGCCTTCTGAATCAGGGTGTGACTATGACCTGAAATCAGAACACTACCCTCTACTGCCTTCTGAATCAGGGTGTGACTATGACCTGAAATCAGAACACTACCCTCTACTGCCTTCTGAATCAGGGTGTGACTATGACCTGAAATCAGAACACTACCCTCTACTGCCTTCTGAATCAGGGTGTGACTATGACCTGAAATCAGAACACTACCCTCTACTGCCTTCTGAATCAGGGTGTGACTATGACCTGAAATCAGAACACTACCCTCTACTGCCTTCTGAATCAGGGTGTGACTATGACCTGAAATCAGAACACTACCCTCTACTGCCTTCTGAATCAGGGTGTGACTATGACCTGAAATCAGAACACTACCCTCTACTGCCTTCTGAATCAGGTTGTGACTATGACCTGAAATCAGAACACTACCCTCTACTGCCTTCTGAATCAGGGTGAGGCTATTACCTGAAATCAGAACACTACCCTCTACTGCCTTCTGAATCAGGGTGTGACTATGACCTGAAATCAGAACACTACCCTCTACTGCCTTCTGAATCAGGGTGTGACTATGACCTGAAATCAGAACACTACCCTCTACTGCCTTCTGAATCAGGGTGTGACTATGACCTGAAATCAGAACACTACCCTCTACTGCCTTCTGAATCAGGGTGTGACTATGACCTGAAATCAGAACACTACCCTCTACTGCCTTCTGAATCAGGGTGTGACTATGACCTGAAATCAGAACACTACCCTCTACTGCCTTCTGAATCAGGGTGTGACTATGACCTGAAATCAGAACACTACCCTCTACTGCCTTCTGAATCAGGTTGTGACTATGACCTGAAATCAGAACACTACCCTCTACTGCCTTCTGAATCAGGGTGAGGCTATTACCTGAAAGCTGAAAGCAGACCACTACCTTTAATCTACTGCTGATAATATGATTAATCCTTCCACATTTTGGCAAGTAGTGGAAGGTAAACAACTGCTGGGGTTGACTCACTGCTGGGGTTGACTCACTGCTGGGGTTGACTCACTGCTGGGGTTGACTCACTGCTGGGGTTGACTCACTGCTGGGGTTGACTCACTGCTGGGGTTGACTCACTGCTGGGGTTGACTCACTGCTGGGGTTGACTCACTGCTGGGGTTGACTCACTGCTGGTAACTGAGAGAACCTCTATTCTCTTTTCAATCAAAATGTTCTTGATGCAAGCTGATTATATGGAGTTGGTCCCCCCTTTGCTGCTGTAACACCCTCCACTCTTCTGGCAATGTTGGAACATTGCTGCTATAACAGCCTCCACTCTTCTGCCAATGTTGGAACATTGCTGCTATAACAGCCTCCACTCTTCTGCCAATGTTGGAACATTGCTGCTATAACAGCCTCCACTCTTCTGGGAATGTTGGAACATTGCTGCTATAACAACCTCCACTCTTCTGGGAAGGCTTTCCACTAGATGTTGGAACATTGCTGCTATAACAGCCTCCACTCTTCTGGGAAGGCTTTCCTCTAGATGTTGGGACATTGCTGCTATAACAGCCTCCACTCTTCTGGGAAGGCTTTCCACTAGATGTTGGAACATTGCTGCTATAACAGCCTCCACTCTTCTGGGAAGGCTTTCCACTAGATGTTGGAACATTGCTGCTATAACAGCCTCCACTCTTCTGGGAAGGCTTTCCACTAGATGTTGGAACATTGCTGTCATAACAGCCTCCACTCTTCTGGGAAGGCTTTCTACTAGATGTTGGAACATTGCTGCTATAACAGCCTCCACCCTTCTGGGAAGGCTTTCCACTAGATGTTGGAACATTGCTGCTATAACAGCCTCCACTCTTCTGGGAAGGCTTTCTACTAGATGTTGGAACATTGCTGCTATAACAGCCTCCACTCTTCTCGGAAGGCTTTCCACTAGATGTTGGAATATTGCTGCTATAACAGCCTCCACTCTTCTGGGAAGGCTTTCCACTAGATGTTGGAACATTGCTGCTATAACAGCCTCCACTCTTCTGGGAAGGCTTTCCACTAGATGTTGGAACATTGCTGCTATAACAGCCTCCACTCTTCTGGGAAGGCTTTCCACTAGATGTTGGAACATTGCTGCTATAACAGCCTCCATTCTTCTGGCTTTTTCATTAGATGTTGGAACATTGCTGCGGGGACTTGCTTCCATTCAGCCATGAGAGCATTAGCGAGCTCGGGCACTGATGTTGGGCGATTAGGCCTGGCTCACAGTCGGCGTTCCAATTCATCCCAAAGGTGTTCGATGGGGTTGAGGTCAGGGCTCTGTTCAGGCAAGTCAAGTTCTTCCACTCTGATCTCGAAAAAACATTTCTCTATGTGTAACGGATGAGAAATGGCTAGCTAGTTAGCGGGTACGCGCTAGTAGCGTTTCAATCAGTTACGTCACTTGCTCTGAGACCTGAAGTAGGGTTTCCCCTTGCTCTGCAAGGGCCGCGGCTTTTGTGGAGCGATGGGTAACGACGCTTCGTGGGTGTCAGTTGTTGATGTGTGCAGAGGGTCCCTGGTTCGCGCCCGTGTCGGGGCGAGGAGACGTACTAAAGTTATACTGTTACATATGGACGACACTTTGTGCACAGGGGTTTTGTCATGCTAAAACAGGAAAGGGCCTTTACATTATTTTTTTTATTTTTTTACCCATCCACCTCTTCGGATGACACATATCTTGTTTGGTTTTTACAGCTTTTCTGCTGCACATACATTTTACATTACATTTTACATTACGTTTTACATACATGTTTTACGTACATCATTTTTATTTTTATTTTTTATTTAACCTTTATTTAACTAGGCTTGGCAGTTAAGAACAAATTCTTATTTACAATGACGGCCTACCCCGGCCAAACCCAGATGATGCTGGGCTAATTGTGCACCGCCCTATGGGACTCCCAATTACGGCCGGATGTGATACATCCTGGATGGTACTTTTATATAAAGCAATCACATAACAATAATACATTAGCAAACATAAGCTCTTTAATCCCACCCCTCAGCCACTCTCAGCCCATCCCACCTATCATTTACATTTACATTTAAGTCATTTAGCAGACGCTCTTATTCAGAGCGACTTACAAATTGGAAAGTTCATACATATTCATCCTGGTCCCCCCGTGGGGAATGAACCCACAACCCTGGCGTTGCAAGCGCCATGCTCTACCAACTGAGCCACACGGGACCATCATAGACCTCGTTTGGTTTTCCGTGTGACATATATATTTCAATTGTGCTGTGATGTTTTACATACATTTTGAACCTTTCTACTCGTATTGGATCCACAGATTGTGAGCTAAAGTTCATTATCTTTCCTATGAGTATTATTATATTATTGATTGATTGACTATGGCTTTCCAAATCGCCCAACATTGCTATTTTTAAGGTTAATTTTAAGTGAATGTTGTGATTTTTTATAACCATTTCTGAACCTATAACCAGAAACCAGCTACAGAAGGGTAATACCAGAATAAATGATCTAGTGATTCTGTCTCTTCGCAGTAAAATCTTCAGAGCTGAGATGGTTGTATACCCCATATATAAAGCATTCTGTTGGTGGCAAGGATTTAGTATAATCATTTAAATTTAAAAACTTGAAGTGTTGAATCAAGTGTTGTTTTTTGTATCAGTTTTTATACCATGTGCCATGGAATTGGTACATTCAAAATCTCTTTCCATTTATTTTGCACCTTCATGGTGCAGCTGTCAACATTTTTTCCTCAACTGAATCAGGTATATTTTTCTATTTATGCAAATTATTTTCAGACAATTGCTATCTTTAATATATGGCAGACAAACAAGTGCCCTACCTTCTCCCATTTCCGCTTGCCTCCTCCATTGTTGTGGTAATGCTGCAATCCGCTTGCCTCCTCCATTGTTGTGGTAATGCTGCAATCCGCTTGCCTCCTCCATTGTTGTGGTAATGCTGCAATCCGCTTGCCTCCTCCATTGTTGTGGTAATGCTGCAATCCGCTTGCCTCCTCCATTGTTGTGGTAATGCTGCAATCCGCTTGCCTCCTCCATTGTTGTGGTAATGCTGCAATCCGCTTGCCTCCTCCATTGTTGTGGTAATGCTGCAATCCGCTTGCCTCCTCCATTGTTGTGGTAATGCTGCAATCCGCTTGCCTCCTCCATTGTTGTGGTAATGCTGCAATCCGCTTGCCTCCTCCATTGTTGTGGTAATGCTGCAATCCGCTTGCCTCCTCCATTGTTGTGGTAATTCTGCAATCCGCTTGCCTCCTCCATTGTTGTGGTAATGCTGCAATCCGCTTGCCTCCTCCATTGTTGTGGTAATGCTGCAATCCGCTTGCCTCCTCCATTGTTGTGGTAATGCTGCAATCCGCTTGCCTCCTCCATTGTTGTGGTAATGCTGCAATCCGCTTGCCTCCTCCATTGTTGTGGTAATGCTGCAATCCGCTTGCCTCCTCCATTGTTGTGGTAATGCTGCAATCCGCTTGCCTCCTCCATTGTTGTGGTAATGCTGCAATCCGTTGGTTGTAATTTTGGATTGAGCAAAGCAGTTCCCGTATATTTTCTATAGCTGCATATGTGACATCGCTCCACCATTGCTATACATCATATTATGAATAAATATAATACAAAGAATGTTTTTTTTGCAATATTTGTTATATCTTTTCTGGACAATAAAATGTCAATTGTGAGAAGCTTTGTATGGCTTGTTTAAGAAAGGGGAAAATTTCTGAACAAAGGATTAAACTTTCTTAAAAAATCTACTGGAGAACCATTTTGGGTTTAAGTATAAAAGGACTGGATCTTTATACTTACCACCTGGGTCCTGTTTCAGTAGTAATGAAAGCAGACCTTCTTGTTGAGTACCTGAAAGTCTACCATTTTTATAGAAGTAATTAAAACATGCTAATAATGGATCTTTAAGCACATCAAAAAAGGTCAGAAATACTACTGGTATACCATCAAGCCCTGGTGTTTTTCCAGACTGCAAATATTTCATTGCCTCAAAAAGTTCCTCTTCTGTAAGTACCTCAAAACTCTTGCGACAAAGTTGGAAGCACAGAATATTCTAGAATGTCATTATATGCTGTAGCATTAAGATCTCCCTTCACTGGAACTAAGGGGCCCAAACCATGAACGATAGCCACAAACCATATTCCTCCTCCACCAAACTTTACAGTTGGCACTATGCAATGGGGCATGAAGTGTTCTCCAGGCATCCGCCAAACCCAGAGTCGTCTATCGGACTGCCAGGTGGTGAAGGGTGATTCATCACTCCAGAGATTCATCCCTCCACTGCTCAAGAGTCCAATGGCGGCGAGCCTCAAAAAAGTTTTTAAAAATTGTTTACGTTCAAATGCCTCTCATGTCAAGAAGTGACACACGACATACACCTAGTTTCCTGAAATGAGTCACATATAGTGCATGTTGTAGCAAAGTAATGGCCTGACGGCGAACACTTAATGTGCTGTGAAATCTGTTATGAAATCTAATGTCATGTTTTTAAATGTAAATAACTGCCTTAACTTTGCTGGATCCCAGGAAGAGTAGCTGCTGCCTTGGCAGGAACTAATGTGGATCCATAATAAACCCCAGGAAGAGTATCTGCTGCCTTGACAGGAACTAATGGGGACCCACAATAAACCCCACGAAGAGTAGCTGTTGCCTTGACAGGAACTAATAGGGATCCACAATAAACCCCAGGAAAAGTAGCTGCTGCCTTGGCAGGAACTAATCTGGATCCTAAATAAATCCACTAAACCCCCAGTATTAATATAACAAGTACAGCTGTACTAAACCCCCAGTATTAATATATTTTAACAAGTACAGCTGTACTAAACCCCCAGTATTAATATATTTTAACAAGTACAGCTGTACTAAACCCCCAGTTTTGATACAATATAACAAGTATAGCTGCACTAAACCCTAGATGGACTGTGACTTTGATAGTTGAGAATTATCTGTTAATTGAATGATTAGAATATTCCGCCCTGAAACATATACTTGTATGAAATTGATTAGAATGTATAAAATCATAATCAATAAATGTGTAGTCCTAGTCAGAATTAGGGTAAGACAATATGTCTTTATGGTATTTTAAACACAGACTGTCTGAGCTTGGTGCCGACCTGACTAGAGATTTGGGAGAGAGTCTAAATGACAAGGTCTCCTTTGTCGGCTGGGTAGTGAGACAGTGTGTGCGTAGCAGGACATTGTGTGCGTCTGTTTGTGTGTGCGTATGGTTGTGTGAATGTGTGTGCGTGGGAAGTCAGTATAAAATGAATTGTTTTGTATTCTTGACTTAAGAACGTTCCCGTGAATAAACCTTTTTGACTATTTTAGCTGGGCCTCCGTCTTTTAATTCGACCAGGATCTTACAAATTCTGGTTCGCAGACTGAGTAATATAATTAAATTGGGTTATGTACCTGGAGAACATCATTCTCTTATCAGACTTACACGTCCGGAGCTGGTGAACGGAATAAACTTTAATTTGTTATTACCATATAATTGTTCTATGTTCTCTATAGTTCTCTATAGTTATGTACATGAAAAAAAAATGACACATTTGGTCAAACTACTGTCAGAATTAATACAAAATATTATGCAGTAATGTAATTCTTCACTGGATCAGTCTGAAAATTTGCAAACACACCACTGCCATCTGGTGGCCAAAATCTAAATTACACCTAGACTCCTATCTGAAAGTATGGTCTTTCTCTTGCATTTAAAAGACGATTAATTGTTTGGGTGGGAAAACGCATTTTTACAAGATCTAATGTGTTATATTCTCCTACATTAATTTCACAGATCCACAAACGTCAAAGGGTTTATGTTCAACTGATATCAATAAAATGCATATCTTCAGGGCCTGAGCTACAGGCAGTTAGATTCAGGTTTGTCATTTTAGGAGAAATTTGAAAAAAAGGGTCCGATCCTTAATTTATTGCACAGAACAAAACGTATAATATCTCCAAAGCCTGTGTTAACTTCAGACCTTATATCTCAAAACCCCATTATTTCACCCCTTCATTTCTCCCATAGCAATGGTCAACGAACCAGAAGTAGAAAATGCTGACTCATTTCCGTGTTTTAGGACTACAAGCTGGCGAGCTCTATAGGATAGAATATAATATGTAAAGAGCTGATGGTCTCATCATGGACTGTAGGGGGACCTCTAACTTTAATAATGTGAATGTCTCTACAGTCTGAACCACTAATTAGCATGATGTATTCAGATCATCAGTCCCTCCCACTTCACTGACATGTTGAATATGGTGGAACCTGTCGTGGTCTACTGATTGGCATCTATTCATCTATATGACACTCCTCTTGTTTTATATACATTGATACCAGACTCTTTCCAGCACTCTCACATATAACGTGATCAAACATGTTCACATTTCTCTTCACTGTTACTGTCTCACTGCTCTGTGCTGCAGGTACAGTTTCATAATGTTTCATTTATTTAACCAGGAAAGTTGAGAACAACATTCTTATTTACAATGACGGTCTTCTCTAGTTATAGATATTGATGTTTCCAAGCATGTGTTCCATTCACCTGAGTCTTGATGTATTCAGGTCTAACTGTACCTAACTCTATTGATTTCATTCTCACTGTATCCTTACAGGTCTTGTTGAGGGGAGTGAAGTCACTCAGACACCCACCATACTCTGGGAACTGAAAGACAGGGATGCTCAGATGAACTGCAGTCACACTAAGGATGTAAGCTACTACCAGATGTATTGGTACAGACAGCTTCCAGGAGAAGGAATGAAGAAGGTAGTTTACACAAGTACTTATAACAAACCAGACTATGGAGCCTTCAGTGAAAAAAAATATCCAACTGTTAAGACTACAGCTAAGACTGGATCTTTCAGAGTGAAGAAGTTGGAGGCAGGAGACAGCGGCATGTACTTCTGTGCTGTGAGTGAACACAGTGATACAGACAACAAGTACAGCTGCACAAAACCCCCAGTATTTCAATAGGATGTAATATAATATGTAAAGAGATGGTCTCATCACATACTGTAGGGGGACCTCTAACTCTAGTTCTACTAATGTCTGATGGTCTCATCACATACTGTAGGGGGACCTCTAACTCTAGTTCTTCTAATGTCTGATGGTCTCATCACATACTGTAGGGGGACCTCTAACTCTAGTTCTACTAATGTCTGATGGTCTCATCACATACTGTTGGGGGACCTCTAACTCTAGTTCTACTAATGTCTGATGGTCTCATCACATACTGTAGGGGGACCTCTAACTCTAGTTCTACTAATGTCTGATGGTCTCATCACATACTGTAGGGGGACCTCTAACTCTAGTTCTACTAATGTCTGATAGTCTCATCACATACTGTAGGGGGACCTCTAACTCTAGTTCTACTAATGTCTGATGGTCTCATCACATACTGTAGGTGGACCTCTAACTCTAGTTCTTCTAATGTCTGATGGTCTCATCACATACTGTAGGGGGACCTCTAACTCTAGTTCTACTAATGTCTGATGGTCTCATCACATACTGTAGGGGGACCTCTAACTCTAGTTCTACTAATGTCTGATGGTCTCATCACATACTGTAGGGGGATCTCTAACTCTAGTTCTACTAATGTCTGATGGTCTCATCACATACTGTAGGGGGACCTCTAACTCTAGTTCTACTAATGTCTGATGGTCTCATCACATACTGTAGGGGGACCTCTAACTCTAGTTCTACTAATGTCTGATGGTCTCATCACATACTGTAGGGGGACCTCTAACTCTAGTTCTACTAATGTCTGATGGTCTCATCACATACTGTAGGGGGACCTCTAACTCCAGTTCTTCTAATGTCTGATGGTTTCATTGTCATGATCATGTAATCAGTCATGTTCACAGTGAGGTCCTATGAGCTTTACAGTACAGGCTTCCTGACACTCCCCCTAACACTGTCAATATCCACCACCCTGAAGGAAACATGATACTACTACAGCCAATCTCCTTTCAACTCAGAGCTTCATCCAGGAGACACTCATATCACATCCTCATCATCATCGTCTTCCTCAGCATATTCATCATCATCGTAATAGTATTTTTCTTCATCATGATGTTCAGAGTTCTGATTCACCTGGCAGCTCTACCACTCTGGGTGACAGGTATTAAATCACTTACGATGAGAAGCCTAACGAGACTACGAATGTCATCCAACTGAATAAAATATCCTCTCTCTTGCTCCTTCTCTCTGTCACCTTCTCTCCTCTCTCTCTCTCTCCTCTCTCTCTCTCCCTCTCTCTCTCTCTCCTCTATTTTCTCTCTCTCCCTCTCTCTCTCTCTCTGTCCACAGGACAGTCATTTAGTAGCATGGTTCATCAGAGGCCTGTGACACTAACAGAAGGACCTGGAGAAAACGTTCAACTCACCTGCAGCCATACTATCCCTAACTACTACATGATACTATGGTACAAACAGTCAGCAGGAGACACTGCTATGGAACTCATTGGTTATGCATATACCAAGTCAATAACCATGGAGAAATCATTTGAAAAGCACTTCAATGTGAGTGGAGACGGTGAGAAAGAGGCGTATCTTCATCTAGTGAGTCTGAGAGGACCTGAACACAGTGCAGTTTATTACTGTGCAGCCAGCCAACACAGTGATGTAGACCTCCTCCTGTCCTCTACAAAAACCCTGTCTGATGGTAATATTACATCACGGCTCAGAACACCTGCATCTGAGCTTTGACTTTGACTCAGTGCCAATGAATAAACACAGATGGATGATGGCATAAGCAAGGTGATATCTGTCCTAGTACAGTATACCAGTATTTACAGTTTAGTGTCATCGCTCATTAACATACATTATGCAATGTTACAATGTCATATTCATTACTCCCCCCTGAATAGATGTGATTCACATGACTACTCTCTCTCCCTTTTCCCCTATCTCTCTCTCCATCTCTCTCTCTCTCTCCCTTACTGTTCTGTCCTGAAGTCAGTCCAGTGTATTACTGTTCTGACCTGAAGTCAGTGCAGTGTATTACTGTTCTGACCTGAAGTCAGTGCAGTGTATTACTGTTCTGACCTGAAGTCAGTGCAGTGTATTACTGTTCTGACCTGAAGTCAGTGCAGTGTATTACTGTTCTGACCTGAAGTCAACACAGTGATGTAGATACCCTTCTCTCTTCTACAAAAGCCCCTTCTGATCCTTTACTCCATAACTGCAGTGTACATCAACACCCAGCACACCTGCTATCCACCGCTGTAGATGTCTGAGCACATGGAGGAAGTTGATATCAAACCTCTAGACCAAATAATGTGGTTGATGTTGTTGTCTTGAAGAAACGGTTCAGGTATTTTTTTAGATTACATCCTATTTCTAGTGTGATGACTGCAGAATCTATAACACAGATCAAATCTAAAGACTAAGAAAGACAAATACTTTCAATGATGTAGATACCGATATGTTCCACAATACACCTTTAAGTTGAACAGGAGACCTGTAGGTGAACAAGGGATCTGCTTGAATATCAACACAAGTTCTGACGTCAAAGTGATGTCATTTCCTTCCCCTCTGGCAGCTCAGTTCAGCTCCCCTTCTCTATTGCCTTATTCTCCCCTCCCCCCTATGGGCTCTGGTCTAAAGTAGTGCACTAGAAAGGGAATAGGGTGCCATTTGGGATGCTGACATACATTAGACACTCCCACTAGATGACATCACATCTCTGACTATCTGAAAACCCTTTCTCCTTGTCCATGTGACTCTTCTCTCCAGAACCATCAACATGATCAAGCTTCTCATACATGTAGCAACTCTACCACTATGGGTGACAGGTACTAAATCCCTCATGAAAGATAGATTTACTACTGAAATATATTGCTGTCAATATGCTGAGTAATACTGTATATTTCATATGGTCTGTTTTCATCCACAGGGCTGTCACCAACAGACAAAGTTCACCAGACTCCTACTGCAATACTAAAAGGACCTGAAGATAAAGTTAATCTCACCTGCAGACACACTGATACAAGATACGACACGATACTGTGGTACCAACAGTCAGCCCAAAACACTGCTCTGAAACTCATTGGGTATGTGAGATACACCAGTCCAACGGTGGAAGATTCCTTTAAAGGGCGTTTTAATGTCAGTGGAGATGCTGCAGCTAATAAAATGGCGTATCTACATATTCCCAAAGTGACAGAAGCTGAAGACAGTGCAGTGTATTTCTGTGCTGCTAGTGAAGCACAGTGTTTCACTAGACCCTCTCTCCTCTACAAAAACCCTCTCTGATCCTCTCATATAATACTGACTACAGCTCTATACACCTGCACCTGTCTTCAACCACTTCAACAACACTTTGCTATGAACCATTTGATGTCAAACAGATGGTAATGATACTGTTATAAGTGGCTGGTTTAGATGGTTTAGGTGCACTTCCTCAGTTCTCCACCAGGAGGGAGTGTTTCTCAACAAATTTTTAGAAGATGCTGTATTACATTTACATTTAGGTCATTTAGCAGACGCTCTTATCCAGAGCGACTTACAAATGGTCTACACATACGGAGACAGATGGTCACCAGGCCAAGGCCCCCTAGAGCCCTCCAACACCACCGGCCCTGTATCGTAGCACTGGTCAAAGTTAGTTGACTATATAGGGAATAGTATTTCACTTGGGACAGTATGGGTGCCTGGACAAGGGCTGGTGGTATGGGAGGGCCTTACGGTGTCTGAAACAGGGCCGGTGGTATGGGAGGGCCTTTCGGGGGTCTGAGACAGGGCCGGGGGTTTGGGAGGGCCCTTGGGGGTCTGATACAGGGCCGGTGGTATGGGAGGGCCCTTGGGGGTCTGAGACAGGGCCGGTGGTGTTGGAGGGCTCTAGGGGGCCTTGGCCTGGTGACCATCTGTCTCCGTATGTGTAGACCATGTATCTGATGCTGTCTGGACAAAAAAAGTATGGCGTGTCATACTTTATCTGTCCAGACATCCTCAGATACAAGGGCTCATACTGTATTGAGTGACTGAGCATGGGTGAATGAGTGTGTGTGTGTATATACAGTCATGGCCAAAAGTTTTGAGAATGACACAAATATAAATTTCCACAAAGTCTGCTGCTTCAGTGTCTTTAGATATTTTCGTCAGATGCTACTATGGAATACTGAAGTATAATTACAAGCAATTCATAAGTGGCAAAGGCTTTTATTGTCAATTACATGAAGTTGATGCAAAGAGTCAATATTTGCAGTGTGGCCTTTCTTATTCAAGACTTCTGGGCCACATCCTGACTGATGGCAGCCCATTCTTGCATAATCAATGCTTGGAGTTTGTCAGAATTTGTGGATTTTTGTATGTCCACCCGCCTCTTGAGGATTGACTACAAGTTCTCAATGGGATTAAGGTCTGGGGAGTTTCCTGGCCATGGACCCAAAATATCGATGTTTTGTTCCCGAGCCACTTAGTTATCACTTTTGCCTTATGGCAAGGTGCTCCATCATGCTGGAAAAGGCAATGCTCGTCACCAAACTGTTCCTGGATGGTTGGGAGAAGTTGCTCTCGAAGGATGTGTTGGTACCATTCTTTATTCATGGCTGTGTTCTTAGGCAAAGTTATGAGTGAGCACACTCCCTTGGCTGAGAAGCAACCCCACACATGAATAGTCTCAGGATGCTTTACTGTTGGCATGACACAGGACTGATGGTAGCGCTCACCTTGTCTTCTCCAGACAAGCTTTTTTCCAGATTGCCCAAACAATCGGAAAGGGGATTCATCAGAGAAAATGACTTTACCCCAGTCCTCAGCAGTCCAATCCCTGTACCTTTTGCAGAATATCAGTCTGTCCCTGATGTTTTTCCTGGAGAGAAGTGGCTTCCTTGACACCAGGCCATCCTCCAAAAGTCTTCGCCTCACTGTGTGTGCAGATGCACTCACACCTGCCTGCTGCCATTCCTGAGCAAGCTCTGTACTGGTGGTGCCCCGATCCCACAGCTGAATCAACTTTAGGAGACGGTCCTGGCGCTTGCTGGACTTTCTTGGGCGCCCTGAAGCCTTCTTCACAACAATTGAACTGCTCTCCTTGAAGTTCTTGATGATCCGATAAATGGTTGATATAGGTGCAATCTTACTGGCAGCAATATCCTTGCCTGTGAAGCCCTTTTTGTGAAAAGCAATGATGACGGCACGTGTTTCCTTGCAGGTAACCATGGTTGACAGAGGAAGAACAATGTTTCCAAGCACCACCCTCCTTTTGAAGCTTCCAGTTTGTTATTCGAACTCAATCAGCATGACAGAGTGATCTCCAGCATTGTCCTCGTCAACATTCACACCTGTGTTAACGAGAGAATCACTGACATGATGGCAGCTTGTCCTTTTGTGGCAGGGCTGAAATGCAGTGGAAATGTGTTTTTGGGATTCAGTTAATTTGCATGGCAAAGAGGGACTTTGCAATTAATTGAAATAAATCTGATCACTCTTCTTAACATTCTGGAGTAAATTGCAAATTGCCATCATACAAACTGAGGCAGCAGACTTTGTGAAAATTAATATTTGTGTCAGTCTCAAAACTTTTGGCCACTACTGTATATATGTGTGTATGTGAAGTGTCAGTATCAGTGTGTGTGGCTGAGTGGTGGAGACCTGAGGATGGCTGAGTGGTAGAGACATGAGGATGGCTGAGTTGTAGAGACATGAGGATGGCTGAGTTGTAGAGACATGAGGATGGCTGAGTGGTAGAGACCTGAAGATGGCTGAGTGGTAGAGACCTGAGGATGGCTGAGTGGTAGAGACCTGAGGATGGCTGAGTGGTAGAGACCGGAGGATGGCTGAGTGGTGGAGACCGGAGGATGGCTGAGTGGTGGAGACCGGAGGATGGCTGAGTGGTAGAGACCTGGGGATGGCTGAGTGGTGGAGACCTGAGGATTGCTGAGTGGTAGAGACCTGAGGATGGCTGAGTGGTAGAGACCTGAGGATGGCTGAGTGGTGGAGACCTGAGGATGGCTGAGTGGTAGAGACCTGATGATGGCTGAGTGGTAGAGACCTGATGATGGCTGAGTGTTCGAGACCTGAGGATGGCTGAGTGGTAGAGACCTGAGGAGGGCTGAGTGGTAGAGACCTGAGGATGGCTGAGTGGTAGAGACCTGAGGATGGCTGAGTGGTGGAGACATGAGGATGGCTGAGTGGCGGAGACCTGAGGATGGCTGAGTGGCGGAGACCTGAGGATGGCTGAGTGGTAGAGACCTGAGGATGGCTCTCTCATACTGAGAGAGACTTTACCACAGTACTACGTCATACTGAGAGAGACTTTACCACAGCACTACGTCATACTGAGAGAGACTTTACCACAGTACTATGTCATACTGAGAGAGACTTTACCACAGTACTATGTCATACTGAGAGAGACTTTACCACAGTACTACGTCATACTGAGAGAGACTTTACCACAGCACTACGTCATACTGAGAGAGACTTTACCACAGTACTATGTCATACTGAGAGAGACTTTACCACAGTACTACGTCATACTGAGAGAGACTTTACCACAGTACACCGTCATACTGAGAGAGACTTTACCACAGTACTACGTCATACTGAGAGAAACTTTACCACAGTACTACGTCATACTGAGAGAGACTTTACCACAGTACTACGTCATACTGAGAGAGACTTTACCACAGTACTACGTCATACTGAGAGAGACTTTACCACAGTACTACGTCATACTGAGAGAGACTTTACCACAGTACTACGTCATACTGAGAGAGACTTTGTCATAGTACTACGCCATAATAGACCAATGTCTGCCTGCTTGAACGCCAATAACTCAGATACACATTAAAACATGAAATGACCCATGGAATAGATAGGACCTCACTCAGAGATCCACAAAAATATTATAACATTCAAAATGGGTGAATACTTCCTTTAACAATCAATCAGCTAACTCTAGATATCAGTGCATCAGATCTCCCTCTCTGCTCTACTAAACCCTGCTTCCTGTCCCACATAGACTCCTCCTGCAGGGTTCATCTCAGGTCTCTGATGTCTTAGATGTTCTCATAAGGAGGCAGCATCCCTCTATTAGATCACTGAGATGAGTTGATGAGAAGCCACCTCTAATTCATGAGGAGGGGTTTGTCTGTCTCATTCTGTCTCCTTAACAGTGAGTCAACATGATCACAATTCTTATCTCCATCACCATGGGTTACACAGCCTGGGCTGCAGGTATTCAGATCACTGATTTCATCAACTAATAATATCCTCATTTGATTGGTTTTTACGTTTCAGGTGAATATGTTTGTCTCTCTCACTCTCTCTCTCTCAATCTCTTTCTCTCTCTCCAGGTTCTTCTCTCAGTAACCAGGTTCACCAGAAACCTGCATCCCTGTACAAGAACCAGGGAGAGTCTGCTAAGATGGAGTGTTCACATAGTATATCAACCTATAATGTCATCCTCTGGTACAAGCAATCCAACTACAGAGAATTTGTGTTTTTAGGATACATGATAGCGAAAACTGGATATCCTGAGGCTGGATTTGATATAGAAGGAGATGCTAGTGCAGGTGGTACCAGCACCTTAACCATCAATCAACTAACTCCAAATAGCAGTGCTGTGTATTACTGTGCTGCTAGTTTACACAGTGCATCAGATCTCCCTCTCTGCTCTACAAAAACCTCCTCCCTGGTGTACTGTAGACTAATCACACCTGTATTAACATCACACTGTATCTGACTCTGATTCAATGCCAAAACACTCACCAGCTGGTCTAACAGAAAGGGGAGGTTCCCTCTGATATACAGGAGACCATGATACAGTATGGTATGATATCATGTCTTTCCTGTAGGTGGAGTTACAGCTCAACAAATCCATGTGGACTCACCAGACACAGTACCACAGTAAACTATGGTGTGTAGTAAGGAGTCTGAGAGCTGAAGATCCATGTCCTTTTGAATGTTCATCTTGACTCACTGTTGAACTAAGAATCTTTAACAGTTGGATATTTTCCACCTATGAACGTGAATCTCTCATTATTCTGGAACACAGATTAGATACCGTCTGAAATAATCTATAATTCCATTTATTTCCTGAATGACTACAGTAGTTATAACAAACAGGTCTCTCTCTCCTCTTCTGAAACAGGTGAACTCCTCTGTTCCAACGTTCTTCAGTCTCCATCTTCAGTATTTCAGAGTTCTGGAGAAACTGCTGTCCTGTTCACACTCTCTCTCCAGATACAACACCATACTGTGGTATCAGCAGGTGGAACACACTCTCCCCAGCTACAACACCATACTGTGGTATCAGCAGGTGGAACACACTCTCCCCAGCTACAACACCATACTGTGGTATCAGCAGGTGGAACACACTCTCCCCAGCTACAACACCGTACTGTGGTATCAGCAGGTGGAACATGTTCTTCAATCTCAGACGTTCCACTTAATGGAAACCAATTATGGTTTTACATGACATTACCTTCTTGGTTAAATTCACTGGTGTTCCCCAAACTATAAAATGTATTTATAATAATTAGAAATGGTTAAAAACATCTCCCATTCAACTGTTCATACCTCTGCTCCAAATATCCCACATGCAGCCCTTACAGCCTCTCTAGCCCAGCGGGCACCACTCACTTTCACCCGTTCACCAGTAGTTATTACATTGACTAAAATACCATGCTATTGTTTGAGGAGAGTCCACAACAACAAAACACTTTTATCACGGCAACTGGTTTTATACATTCACCTCTGAAGGTAAATAATGTACTTACTTTCAGTAATCTGGCTCTGATGTGTCATCCTGAGGGTCCCAGAGATAAAATGTAGCATAGTTTTGTTTGATAAAATCTAGTTTTATGTTCTACAGTTTGACCCCACTGCTGTCTCTGGCTCCTTACCCACCCCGCCCAGCCATCTAGATGTGTGAATGTTAGTGAATGAGCTAATGATCCATCATGTATGACATTTCTGGGAGTGTGTAAACTTTAATTTGATATTACCATATCATTTGTCTGTGTTCTCTATAGTTATGTACTTGAAAATATATCAATGGACCAAAAATGGCACATTTGGTAAAACTCCTGTCAGGATTAATTCTAAATATTGTGAAGTAATGCAATTCTTCACTGGATCAGTCTGAAACTTTTCACACACACTACTGCCATCTGGTGGCTAAAATATAAAATACACCTAGACTCCTATTTCGAAGTATGGCCTTTCTCTTGCATTTCAAAGACGATTAATTATTTCCGTCGGGGAAAACGTACGTTTTCTTTTTACCAGATCTTTTACCAGATCTAATGTGTTACATTCTCCTACATTAATTTCACAGATCCACAAACCTCAAAGTGTTTCCTTTCAAATGGTATCAATAATATGCATATCCTTGCTTCATGGCCTGAGCTACAGGCAGTTAGATTCAGGTTTGTCATTTTAGGAGAAATTGAAAAAAAGGGTCCGATCCTTAATTTATTGCACAGAACAAAACGTATAATATCTCCAAAGCCTTAACTTCAGACCTTATATCCCAAAACCCCATTATTTCACCCCTTCATTTCTCCCATAGCAATGGTCAACGAACCAGAGGTAGAAAATGCTGACTCATTTCCGTGTTTTAGGACTACAAGCTGGCGAGCTCTATAGGATAGAATATAATATGTAAAGAGCTGATGGTCTCATCATGGACTGTAGGGGGACCTCTAACTTTAATAATGTGAATGTCTCTACAGTCTGAACCACTAACTAGCATGATGTATTCAGATCATCAGTCCCTCCCACTTCACTGACATGTTGAATATGGTGGAACCTGTCGCGGTCTACTGATTGGCATCTATTCATCTATGTGACACTCCTCTTGTTTTATATACATTGATACCAGACTCTTTCCAGCACTCTCACATATAACGTGATCAAACATGTTCACATTTCTCTCCACTGTTACTGTCTCACTGCTCTGTGCTGCAGGTACAGTTTCATAATGTTTCATTTATTTAACCAGGAAAGTTCAGAACACAATTCTTATTTACAATGAAGGTCTTCTCTAGTTATAGATATTGATGTTTCCAAGCATATGTTCCCTTCACCTGAGTCTTGATGTATTCAGGTCTAACTGTACCTAACTCTATTGATTTCATTCTCACTGTATCCTTACAGGTCTTGTTGAGGGGAGTGAAGTCACTCAGACACCCACCATACTCTTGGGACTGAAAGACAGGGATGGTCAGATGAACTGCAGTCACACTAAGGGTCTAAGCTACTACCAGATGTACTGGTACAGACAGCGTCCAGGAGAGGGAATGAAGCAGGTAGCCTTCACTACACCCAGTTCCAAACCTGAATATTCAGGGGATTTCAGTGAAGACAAATTCTCAGCCAACAAGACTGTAGCTGAGAGGGGATCTTTCACAGTGAAGAAGTTGGAGGCTGGAGACAGCGGCATGTACTTCTGTGCTGTGAGTGAACACAGTGATTCAGACAACAAGTACAGCTGCACAAAAACCCCAGTATTTCAATAGGATGTAATATAATATGTAAAGAGATGGTCTCATCACATACTGTAGGGGGACCTCTAACTCTAGTTCTACTAATGTCTGATGGTCTCATCACATACTGTAGGGGGACCTCTAACTCTAGTTCTACTAATGTCTGATGGTTTCATCACATACTGTAGTGAGGTTCTGTGAGCAAGCTTTACAGTACAGGCTTCCTGACACTCCCTCTAACACTGTCACTATCCACCACCCTGTAGGAAACATGATACTACTACAGCCAATCTCCTTTCACCTCAGAGCTTCATCCAGGAGACACTCATATCACATCCTCATCATCATCATCGTCTTCCTCAGCATCTTCATCATCTTCATCATCATCATAATATTCTTCTTCATCATGATGTTCAGAGTTCTGATTCACCTGGCAGCTCTACCACTCTGGGTGACAGGTATTAAATCACTTACGATGAGAAGCCTAACGATACTACGAATGTCATCAAACTGAATAAAATATCGTTTCTCTCGCTCCTTCTCTCTCTTTCTTTCTCTCTATTCCTCACTTCATGTCATCTCTCTCTCTCTATCACCTTCACTCCCTCTCTCTCCCTCTCTCCTCTCTCTCCTCTCTCTCTCCCTCTCTCCTCTCTCTCTCTGTCCACAGGACAGTCGTTTAGTAGCATGGTTCATCAGAGGCCTGTGGCACTAACAGAAGGACCTGGAGGAAACGTTCAACTCACCTGCAGCCATACTATCCCTAACTACTACATGATACTATGGTACAAACAGTCAGCAGGAGACACTGCTATGAAACTCATTGGTTATGCATATTACAAGTCAATAACCATGGAGAAATCATTTGAAAAGCACTTCAATGTGAGTGGAGACGGTGGGAAAGAGGCGTATCTTCATCTAGTGAGTCTGAGAGGACCTGAACACAGTGCAGTTTATTACTGTGCAGCCAGCCAACACAGTGATGTAGACTTCCTCCTGTCCTCTACAAAAACCCTGTCTGATGGTATTATTACACCACGGCTCAGAACACCTGCATCTGAGCTTTGACTTTGACTCAGTGCCAATGAATAAACACAGATGGATGATGGCATAAGCAAGGTGATATCTGTCCTAGTACAGTATACCAGTATTTACAGTTTAGTGTCATCACGCATTAACATACATTATGCAATGTTACAATGTTAAATTCCATTACTCCCCCCTGAATAGATGTGATTCACATGACTACTCTCTCTCTCTCCCCTCTTTCTCTCCCTTACTGTTCTGACCTGAAGTCAGTGCAGTGTATTACTGTTCTGACCTGAAGTCAGTCCAGTGTATTACTGTTCTGACCTGAAGTCAGTGCAGTGTATTACTGTTCTGACCTGACGTCAGTGCAGTGTATTACTGTTCTGTCCTGAAGTCAGTGCAGTGTATTACTGTTCTGACCTGAAGTCAGTGCAGTGTATTACTGTTCTGACCTGAAGTCAGTGCAGTGTATTACTGTTCTGACCTGAAGTCAGTGCAGTGTATTACTGTTCTGACCTGAAGTCAGTGCAGTGTATTACTGTTCTGGCCTGAAGTCAGTGCAGTGTATTACTGTTCTGACCTGAAGTCAGTGCAGTGTATTACTGTTCTGACCTGAAGTCAGTGCAGTGTATTACTGTTCTGACCTGAAGTCAGTGCAGTGTAGTACTGTTCTGACCTGAAGTCAACACAGTGATGTAGATACCCTTCTCTCTTCTACAAAACCCCCTTCTGATCCTTTACTCCATAACTGCAGTGTACATCAACACCCAGCACACCTGCTATCCACCGCTGTAGATGTCTGAGCACATGGAGGAAGTTGATATCAAACCTCTAGACCAAATAATGTGGTTGATGTTGTTGTCTTGAAGAAACGGTTCAGGTATTTCTTCAAATTACATCCTACTTCTAGTGTGATGACTGCAGAATCTATAACACAGATAAAATCTAAAGACTAAGAAAGACAAATACTTTCATTGATGTAGATACCGGTATGTTCCACAATACACCTTTAAGTTGAACAGGAGACCTGTAGGTGAACAAGGGATCTGCTTGAATATCAACACAAGTTCTGACGTCAAAGTGATGTGATTTCCTTCCCCTCCGGCTGCTCAGTTCAGCTCCCCTTCTCTATTGTCTTATTCTCCTCTCCCCCCTATGGACTCTGGTCTAAAGTAGTGCACTATATAGGGAATAGGGTGCCATAGGGCTCTGGTCTAAAGTATTGCACTAGAAAGGGAATAGGGTGCCATTTGGGATGCTGACATACATTTGACACTCCCACTAGATGACATCACATCTCTGACTATCTGAAAACCCTTTCTCCTTGTCCATGTGACTCTTCTCTCCAGAACCATCAACATGATCAAGCTTCTCATACATGTAGCAACTCTACCACTATGGGTGACAGGTACTAAATCCCTCATGAAAGATAGATTTACTACTGAAATATATTGCTGTCAATATGCTGAGTAATACTGTATATTTCATATTGTCTGTTTTCATCCACAGGGCTGTCACCAACAGACAAAGTTCAGTATGTGTAGACCATGTATCTGATGCTGTCTGGACAGTGAAACAGCACCTCTCTGTCTCAGTATGTGTAGACCATGTATCTGATGCTGTCTGGACAGTGAAACAGCTCCTCTCTGTCTCAGTATGTGTAGACCATGTATCTGATGCTGTCTGGACAGTGAAACAGCTCCCCTCTGTCTCAGTATGTGTAGACCATCTGATGCTGTCTGGACAGTGAAACAGCTCCCCTCTGTCTCTTTATGTGTAGACCAGCTGATGCTGTCTGGACAGTGAAACAGCTCCCCTCTGTCTCTTTATGTGTAGACCATCTGATGCTGTCTGGACAGTGAAACAGCTCCTCTCTGTCGCAGTATGTGTAGACCATGTATCTGATGCTGTCTGGACAGTGAAACAGCACCTCTCTGTCTCAGTATGTGTAGACCGTGTATCTGATGCTGTCTGGACAGTGAAACAGCTCCTCTCTGTCTCAGTATGCGTAGACCATGTATCTGATACTGTCTGGACAGTGAAACAGCTCCTCTCTGTCTCAGTATGTGTAGACCATGTATCTGATGCTGTCTGGACAGTGAAACAGCTCCCTTCTGTCTCAGTATGTGTAGACCACGTATCTGATGCTGTCTGGACAAAAGGAGATTGGCATGTCAAATCACATTCAATTTTATTTGTCACTTGAGCCGAATACAACAGGCATAGACTTTACATTGAAATGCTTACTTAAATGCCCTTAACCAACAATGCTTAAAGAAGTTTTTAAGGAAAAAAAGTGTTAAGTAAAAAATTGAAAATATAAGTAACAAGTATTTCAACAGCAGCAGTAAAATAACAATAGCAAGGCCATATACAGGGGGTACCGGTACATACTCAATGTGCGGGTTCACCGGTTAGCATACCACCCTGCATACCACTGCTGGCTTGCTTCTGAAGCTAAGCAGGGTTGGTCCTGGTCAGTCCCTGGATGGGAGACCAGGTGCTGCTTGATGTGGTGTTGGAGGGTCAGTAGGAGGCACTCTTTCCTCTGGTCTAAACAAAGATCCCAATGCCCCAGGGCAGTGATTGGGGACACTGCTCTGTGTAGGGTGCCGTCTTTCGGATGGGACGTTAAACGGGTGTCCTGACTCTCTGAGGTCATTAAAGATCCCATGGCACTTATCGTAAGAGTAGGGGTGTTAACCCCGGTGTCCTGGCTAAATTCCCAATCTGGCCCTCAACCATCACGGTCACCTAATAATCCCCAGTTTACAATTGGCTCATTCATCCCCCTCCTCTCCCCTGTAACTATTCCCCAGGTCGTTGCTGCAAATGAGAACGTGTTCTCAGTCAACTTACCTGGTAAAATAACGGTAAAATAAAAAAATAAAAATAAATAAAGTCAAGGTAATTGAGGTAATATGTACATGTAGGTTGAGTTAAAGTGACTATGCATAAATAATAAACAGAGAGCAGCAGCAGCGTAAAAGAGGGGTCTGGGTAGCCCTTTGATTAGCTGTTCAGGAGTCTTCTCCCTTGGGGGTAGAAGCTGTTATGAAGCCTTTTGGACCTGGACTTGGCTATCCGGTACCTCTTGCTGTGCGACAGCAGAGAGAACAGTCTATGACTAGGGTGAATGGAGTCTTTGACAATTTTTAGGGCCTTCATCTGACACCGCCTGGTATAGAGGTCCTGGATGGCAGGAAGCTTGGCCCCAGTGATGTACTGGGCCGTACACACTACCCTCTGTAGTGCCTTGCGGTCCGAGGCCGAGCAGTTGCCAAAACAGGCAGTGATGCAACCAGTCAGGATGCTCTCGATGGTGCAGCTGTAGAACCATTTGAGGATCTGAGGACCTATGCCAAAAAAAATTCAGTCTCCTGCGGGGGAATAGGCTTTGTCGTGCCCTCTTCACAACTGTCTTGGTGTGTTCGGACCATAATAGTTTGTTGGTGATGTGGACACCAAGGAACTTTAATCTCTCAACCTGCTCCACTACAGCCCCGTCGATGAGAATGGGGGCGTGCTTGGTCCTCCTTGTCCTGTAGTCCACAATCATCTGCTTTGTCGGGATCACGTTTAGGGATGGGTTGTTGTCCTGGCACCAAATGGCCAGGTCTCTGACCTCCTCCCTATAGGCTATCTCATCGTTGTTGGTGATCAGGCCTACCACTGTTGTGTCATTGGCAAACTTGATGATGGTGTTGGAGTCGTGCCTGGCCATGGATCCATGAGTGTAAAGGGAGTACAAGATGGGACCGAGCACGCACCCCTGAGGGGCCCCCGTGTTGAGGATCAGCGTGGCAGTTGTGTTGTTACCTTCCCTTACCACCTGGGGGCAGCCCGTCAGGAAGTCCAGGATCCAGTTGCAGAGGGAGGTGTTTAGTCCCAGGGTCCTTAGCTTAGTGATGAGCTTTGAGGCACTATGGTGTTGAATGCTGAGCTGTAGTCAATGAATAGCATTTTCACATAAGTGTTCCTTTTGTCCAGGTGGGAAAGGGCAGTGTGGAGTGCAATAGAGATTGCATCATCTGTCGATCTGTTTGGGCGGTATGCAAATTGGAGTGCGTCTAGGGTTTCTGGGATGATTGTGTTGATGTGAGCCATGACCAGCCTTTCAAAGCACTTCATGGCTACAGACGTGAGAGCTACGGGTCAGTAGTCATTTAGGCAGGTTACCTTTGTGTTCTTGGGCACAGGGACTATGGTGGTCTGCTTGAGACATGTTGGTATTACAGACTCAGTCAGGGACATGTTGAAAATGTCAGTGAAGACACCAACCAGTTGGTCAGCACATGCCTGGAGCACACGTCTTGGTAATCCGTCTGGCTCCGCAGCCTTGAGTATGTTGACCTGTTTAAAGGTCTTACTCACGTCGACTACGGAGAGCGTGATCACACATTCGTCCGGAACAGCTGATGCTCTCATGCATGCCTCAGTGTTGCTTGCCTCGAAGCTAGCATAGAAGTGGTTTAGCTCGTCTGGTAGGCTCGTGTCACTTCCCTTTGTAGTCTGTAATAATTTGCAAGCCTTGCCACATAAGACGAGCGTTGGAGCCAGTGTAGTATGATTCATTCTTAGCCCTGTATTGACGCTTTGCCTGTTTGATGGTTCATCGCAGGGCATAGCAGGATTTCTTATAAGCTTCCGGGTTAGAGTCTCGCACCTTGAAAGCGGCAGCTCTACCCTTTAGCTCAGTGCGCATGTTGCCTGTAATCCATGGCTTCTGGTTGGGGTATGTACGTACAGTGACTGATGTGGTGTACTCCTCAATGCCATCGGAGGAATCGCGGAACATATTCCAGTCTGTGACAGCGAAACAGTTCTGTAGATTAGCATCTGATTCATCTGACCACTTTTTTATAGACCGAGTCACTGGTGCTTCCTGCTTTAATTTTTGCTTGTAAGCAGGAATCAGGAGGATAGAGTTGTGGTCGGATTTACCAAATGGAGGGCGAGGGAGAGCTTTGTACTCGTCTCTGTGTGTGGAGTACAGGTGATCTAGAATTTATTTTCCTCTGGTTGCACATTTAACATGTTGATAGAAATTTGGTAGAACTGATTTAAGTTTCCCTGCATTAAAGTCTCCGGCCACTAGGAGCGCCGCCTCTGGGTGAGTGGTTTCCTGTTTGCTTACATCCTTATACAGCTGACTGAGTGAGGTCTTAGTGCCAGCATCTGTCTGTGGTGGTAAAAAAATAGCCACAAAAAGTATAGCTGAAAACTCTCTTGGCAAGTAGTGTGGCCTGCAATTTATCACAATATACTCTACTTCAGGTGAGCAAAAGGTGAGTGTGCTGTTCTATCTTGCCAGATCTCCCTCTCTGCTCTACTAAACCCTGCTTCCTGTCCCACATAGACTCCTCCTGCAGGGTTCATCTCAGGTCTCTGATGTCTTAGATGTTCTCATAAGGAGGCAGCATCCCTCTATTAGATCACTGAGATGAGTTGATGAGAAGCCACCTCTAATTCATGAGGAGGGGTTTGTCTGTCTCATTCTGTCTCCTTAACAGTGAGTCAACATGATCACAATTCTTATCTCCATCACCATGGGTTACACAGCCTGGGCTGCAGGTATTCACATCACTGATTTCATCAACTACTAATATCCTCATTTGATTGGTTTTTACGTTTCAGGTGAATATGTTTCTTTATCTGTTGTTTCACATCTCTCTCTGTGTCTCTCTGTCTCTCTCTGTCTGTGTCTCTGTCTCTCTCTCTCTCTCTCTCTCTCTCTCTCTCTCTCTCTCTCTCTCTCTCTCTCTCTCTCTCTCTCTCTCTCTCTCTCTCTCTCCAGGTTCTTCTCTCAGTAACCAGGTTAACCAGAGTCCGGCATCCCTGTACAAGAACCAGGGGGAGTTGGCTGAGATTGAGTGTTCACATAGTATATCAAGCTATAATCAAATCCTCTGGTACAAGCAATCCAACTACAGAGAATTGGTGTTTTTAGGATACATGATAGGGACATCTGGAATTCCTGAGCCTGGATTTAATGTAGAAGGAGATGCTAATGCAGGTGGTACCAGCACCTTAACCATCAATCAACTAACTCCAAATAGCAGTGCTGTGTATTACTGTGCTGCTAGTTTACACAGTGCATCAGATCTCCCTCTCTGCTCTACAAAAACCTCCTCCCTGGTGTACTGTAGACTATTCACACCTGTATTAACATCACACTGTATCTGACTCTGATTCAATGCCAAAACACTCACCAGCTGGTCTAACAGAAAGGGGAGGTTCCCTCTGATATACAGGAGACCATGATACAGTATGGTATGATATCATGTCTTTCCTGTAGGGGGAGTTACAGCTCAACAAATCCATGTGGACTCACCAGACACAGTACCACAGTAAACTATGGTGTGTAGTAAGGAGTCTGAGAGCTGAAGATCCATGTCCTTTTGAATGTTCATCTTGACTCACTGTTGAACTAAGAATCCCTCCCACTTCACTGACATGTTGAATATGGTGGAACCTGTCGTGGTCTACTGATTGGCATCTATTCATCTATGTGACACTCCTCTTGTTTTCTATACATTGATACCAGACTCTTTCCAGCACTCTCACATATAACGTGATCAAACATGTTCACATTTCTCTCCACTGTTACTGTCTCACTGCTCTGTGCTGCAGGTACAGTTTCATAATGTTTCATTTATTTAACCAGGAAAGTTCAGAACAACATTCTTATTTACAATGAAGGTCTTCTCTAGTTATAGATATTGATGTTTCCAAGCATATGTTCCCTTCACCTGAGTCTTGATGTATTCAGGTCTAACTGTACCTAACTCTATTGATCTCATTCTCACTGTATCCTTACAGGTCTTGTTGAGGGGAGTGAAGTCACTCAGACACCCACCATACTCTGGGAACTGAAAGACAGGGATGCTCAGATGAACTGCAGTCACACTAAGGATGTAGGACACATTCAGATGTATTGGTACAGACAGCTTCCAGGAGAGGGAATGAAGCAGGTAGCCTTCACTACTCCCAGTTCCAAACCTGAGTATTCAGGGGAATTCAGTAAAGACAAATTCTCAGCCAACAAGACTGTAGTTGAGAGTGGATCTTTCACAGTGAAGAAGTTGGAGGCAGGAGACAGTGGCATGTACTTCTGTGCTGTGAGTCAACACAGTGATACAGACAACAAGTACAGCTGCACAAAAACCCCAGTATTTCAATAGGATGTAATATAAAATGTAAAGAGATGGTCTCATCACATACTGTAGGGGGATCTCTAACTCTAGTTCTACTAATGTCTGATGGTCTCATCACATACTGTAGGGGGACCTCTAACTCTAGGTCTTCTATGTCTGATGGTCTCATCACATACTGTAGGGGGACCTCTAACTCTCTCTATTCCCCCCTCCCCTGCCCCCCCTCTCTCTCTCCCCCCCTCCCCTGAACCCCACTCTCTCTCTTTCAAAGAGCAATTTTAAATCCCTGGAAATTGATTGAAATAAGTTTGTTTTCAGCTTCTGTTCTGACCTGAAGTCAGTGCAGTGTATTACCTTTCTGATCTGAAGTCAGTGCAGTGTATTACTGTTCTGACCTGTAGTCAGTGCACTGTATTACTGTGCTGACCTGAAGTCAGTGCAGTGTATTACTGTTTTGACCTGAAGTCAGTGCAGTGTATTACTGTTCTGACCTGAAGTCAGTGCAGCGTATTACTGTTCTGACCTGAAGTCAGTGCAGTGTATTACTGTTCTGACCTGAAGTCAGTGCAGTGTATTACTGTTCTGACCTGAAGTCAACACAGTGATGTAGATACCCTTCTCTCTTCTACAAAACCCCCTTCTGATCCTTTACTCCATAACTGCAGTGTACATCAACACCCAGCACACCTGCTATCCACCGCTGTAGATGTCTGAGCACATGGAGGAAGTTGATATCAAACCTCTAGACCAAATAATGTGGTTGATGTTGTTGACTTGAAGAAACGGTTCAGGTATTTCTTCAAATTACATCCTATTTCTAGTGTGATGACTGCAGAATCTATAACACAGATCAAATCTAAAGACTAAAAGAGACTTTCAATGATGTAGATACCGGTATGTTCCACAATACACCTTTAAGTTGAACAGGAGACCTGTAGGTGAACAAGGGATCTGCTTGAATATCAACACAAGTTCTGACGTCAAAGTGATGTGATTTCCTTCCCCTCCGGCAGCTCAGTTCAGCTCCCCTTCTCTATTGCCTTATTCTCCCCTCCCCCCTATGGGCTCTGGTCTAAAGTAGTGCACTAGAAAGGGAATAGGGTGCCATTTGGGATGCTGACATACATTAGACACTCCCACTAGATGACATCACATCTCTGACTATCTGAAAACCCTTTCTCCTTGTCCATGTGACTCTTCTCTCCAGAACCATCAACATGATCAAGCTTCTCATACATGTAGCAACTCTACCACTATGGGTGACAGGTACTAAATCCTTCATGAAAGATAGATTTACTACTGAAATATATTGCTGTCAATATGCTGAGTAATACTGTATATTTCATATTGTCTGTTTTCATCCACAGGGCTGTCACCAACAGACAAAGTTCACCAGACTCCTACTGCAATACTAAAAGGACCTGAAGATAAAGTTAATCTCACCTGCAGACACACTGATACAAGATACGACATGATACTGTGGTACCAACAGTCAGCCCAAAACACTGCTCTGAAACTCATTGGGTATGTGAGTTACACCAGTCCAACGGTGGAAGATTCCTTTAAAGGGCGTTTTAATGTCAGTGGAGATGGTGCAGCTAATAAAATGGCGTATCTACATATTCCCAAAGTGACAGAAGCTGAAGACAGTGCAGTGTATTTCTGTGCTGCTAGTGAAGCACAGTGTTTCACTATACCCTCTCTCCTCTACAAAAACCCTCTCTGATCCTCTCATATAATACTGACTACAGCTCTATACACCTGCACCTGTCTTCAACCACTTCAACAACACTTTGCTGTGAACCATTTGATATCAAACAGATGGTAATGATACTGTTATAAGTGGCTGGTTTAGATGGTTTAGGTGTACTTCCTCAGTTCTCCACCAGGAGGGAGTGTTTCTCAACACACATTTAGAAGATGCTGTATGGTGGCACTCTATGGGCCCTGGTCAAAGGTAGTGCCCTATATAGGGAATAGGGTGTTACCTGGGATGAAACCACCCCTTAAATGTGTTTGGGGTCCTGGACCAGGGCTGGTGGTATGGGAGGGCCCTAGGGGGCCTGGACCGGGGCCGGCTGTATGGGAGGGCCCTAGGGAGCCTGGACCAGGGCCGGCGGTATAGGAGGGCCCTAGGGGGCCTGGACCAGGGCCGGCGGTATAGGAGGGCCCTAAGGGGCCTGGACCAGGGCCGGCGGTATAGGAGGGCCCTAGGGGGCCTGGACCAGGGTCGGTGGTATGGTAGGGCCCTAGGGGGCCTGGACCAGGGCCGGTGGTATGGTAGGGCCCTAAGGGGCCTGGACCAGGGCCGGTGGTATGGGAGGGCCCTAGGGGTCCTGGCCCGCCCTACCATACCTCTTTGCCTGTCCAAATAAAATATTGAAATATTGATCATTTATTTCACCAAGACGCATGCCTCAGTGTTTTTTGCCTCGAAGCGAACAAAGAAGTGGTTTAGCTCGTCTGGTAGGCTCGTGTCACTGGGAAGCTCGCGGCTGTGCTTCCCTTTGTAGTCTGAAATAGTTTGCAAGCCCTGCCACATAAGACGAGCGTTGGAGCCGGTGTAGTATGATTCAATCTTAGCCCTGTATTGACGCTTTGCCTGTTTGATGGTTCGTCGCAGGGCATAGCAGGATTTATTGTAAGCTTCCGGGTTAGAGTCCCACACCTTGAAAGCGGCAGCTCTACCCTTTAGCTCAGTGCGAATGTTGCCTGTAATCCATGGCTTCTGGTTGGGGTATGTACGTACAGTCACTGTGGGGACGACGTCCTCGATGCACTTATTGATAAAGCCAGTGACTGATGTGGTGTACTCCTCAATGCCATCGGAAGAATCCCGGAACATGTTCCAGTCTGTGATAGCAAAACAGTCCTGTAGTTTAGCATCTGCTTCATCTGACCACTTTCCTTTAATAGACCGAGTCACTGGTGCTTCCTGCTTTCATTTCTGCATGTAAGCAGGAATCAGGAGGATAGAGTTGTGGTCAGATTTACCAAATGGAGGGAGAGGGAGAGCTTTGTACGCGTCTCTTTGTGTGGAGTACAGGTGATCTAGAATTGTATTCCCTCTGGTTGCACATTTAACATGTTGATAGAAATTTGGCTGAACTGATTTAAGTTTCCCTGCATTAAAGTCTCCGGCCACTAGGAGCGCCGCCTCTGGGTGAGCGGTTTCCTGTTTGCTTACATCCTTATACAGCTGACTGAGTGCGGTCTTAGTGCCAGCATCTGTCTGTGGTGGTAAAAAAATAGCCACAAAATGTATAGCTGAAAACTCTCTAGGCAAGTAGTGTGGCCTGCAATTTATCACAATATACTCTACTTCAGGTGAGCAAAATCTAGAGACTTCCTTAGATTTCGTGCACCAGCTGGTGTATACAAATATGCACAGACTGCCCCCCCCCCCCCCCCCCCGTAGTGTGCTGTTCTATCTTGCCAGATCTCCCTCTCTGCTCTACTTCTCATAAGGAGGCAGCATCCCTCTATTAGATCACTGAGATGAGTTGATGAGAAGCCACCTCTAATTCATGAGGAGGGGTTTGTCTATCATTCTGTCTCCTTAACAGTGAGTCAACATGATCACAATTCTTATCTCCATCACCATGGGTTACACAGCCTGGGCTGCAGGTATTCACATCACTGATTTCATCAACTAATAATATCCTCATTTGATTGTTTTTTATGTTTCAGATGAATATGTTTCTTTATCTGGTGTTTCACCTCTCTCTCTCTCTCTCTCTCTCTCTCTCTCTCTCTCTCTCTCTCTCTCTCTCTCTCTCTCTCTCTCTCTCTCTCTCTCTCTCTCTCTCTCTCTCTCTCTCTCTCTCTGTCTCTCTGTCTCTCTGTCTCTCTCTCTCTCTCTCTCTCTCTCTCTCTCTCTCTCTCTCTGTCTCTCTCTCTCTCTCTCTCTCTGTCTCTCTGTCTCTCTGTCTCTCTCTCTCTCTCTCTCTCTCTCTCTCTCTCTCTCTCTCTCTCTCTCTCTCTCTCTCTCTCTCTCTCTCTCTCTCTCTCTCTCTCTCTCTCTCTCTCTCTGTCTCTCTCTCTCTCTCTCTCTCTCTCTCTCTCTCTCTCTCTCCCTCTCTCTCTCTGTCTCTCTCTCTCTCTCTGTCTCTGTCTCTCTCTCTCTCTCTCTCTCTCTCTCTCTCCAGGTTCTTCTCTCAGTAACCAGGTTTACCAGAGTCCTGCATCCCTGTACAAGAACCAGGGAGAGTCTGCTAAGACGGAGTGTTCACATAGTATATCAGGCTATAATCGTATCCTCTGGTACAAGCAATCCAACTACAGAGAATTTGTGTATTTAGGATACCAGAATGGGAAAACTGGATATCCTGAGGCTGGATTTAATATAGAAGGAGATGCTAATGCAGGTGGTACCAGCACCTTAACCATCAGTCAACTAACTCCAAATAGCAGTGCTGTGTATTACTGTGCTGCTAGTTTACACAGTGCATCAGATCTCCCTCTCTGCTCTACAAAAACCTCCTCCCTGGTGTACTGTAGACTAATCACACCTGTATTAACATCACACTGTATCTGACTCTGATTCAATGCCAAAACACTCACCAGCTGGTCTAACAGAAAGGGGAGGTTCCCTCTGATATACAGGAGACCATGATACAGTATGGTATGATATCATGTCTTTCCTGTAGGTGGAGTTACAGCTCAACAAATCCATGTGGAGTCACCAGACACAGAACCACAGTAAACTATGGTGTGTAGTAAGGAGTCTGAGAGCTGAAGATCCATGTCCTTTTGAATGTTCATCTTGACTCACTGTTGAACTAAGAATCTTTAACAGTTGGATATTTTCCACCTATGAACGTGAATCTCTCATTATTCTGGAACACAGATTAGATACCGTCTGAAATAATCTATAATTCCATTTATTTCCTGAATGACTACAGTAGTTATAACAAACAGGTCTCTCTCTCCTCTTCTGAAACAGGTGAACTCCTCTGTTCCAACGTTCTTCAGTCTCCATCTTCAGTATTTCAGAGTTCTGGAGAAACTGCTGTCCTGTTCACACTCTCTCTCCAGATACAACACCATACTGTGGTATCAGCAGGTGGAACACACTCTCCCCAGCTACAACACCATACTGTGGTATCAGCAGGTGGAACACACTCTCCCCAGCTACAACACCATACTGTGGTATCAGCAGGTGGAACACACTCTCCCCAGCTACAACACCGTACTGTGGTATCAGCAGGTGGAACATGTTCTTCAATCTCAGACGTTCCACTTAATGGAAACCAATTATGGTTTTACATGACATTACCTTCTTGGTTAAATTCACTGGTGTTCCCCAAACTATAAAATGTATTTATAATAATTAGAAATGGTTAAAAACATCTCCCATTCAACTGTTCATACCTCTGCTCCAAATATCCCACATGCAGCCCTTACAGCCTCTCTAGCCCAGCGGGCACCACTCACTTTCACCCGTTCACCAGTAGTTATTACATTGACTAAAATACCATGCTATTGTTTGAGGAGAGTCCACAACAACAAAACACTTTTATCAGGGCAACTGGTTTTATACATTCACCTCTGAAGGTAAATAATGTACTTACATTCAGTAATCTGGCTCTGATGTGTCATCCTGAGGGTCCCAGAGATAAAATGTAGCATAGTTTTGTTTGATAAAATCTAGTTTTATGTTCCACAGTTTGACCCCACTGCTGTCTCTGGCTCCTTACCCACCCCGCCCAGCCATCTAGATGTGTGAATGTTAGTGAATGAGCTAATGATCCATCATGTATGACATTTCTGGGAGTGTGTAAACTTTAATTTGATATTACCATATCATTTGTCTGTGTTCTCTATAGTTATGTACTTGAAAATATATCAATGGACCAAAAATGGCACATTTGGTAAAACTCCTGTCAGGATTAATTCTAAATATTGTGAAGTAATGCAATTCTTCACTGGATCAGTCTGAAACTTTTCACACACACTACTGCCATCTGGTGGCTAAAATATAAAATACACCTAGACTCCTATTTCGAAGTATGGCCTTTCTCTTGCATTTCAAAGACGATTAATTATTTCCGTCGGGGAAAACGTACGTTTTCTTTTTACCAGATCTTTTACCAGATCTAATGTGTTACATTCTCCTACATTAATTTCACAGATCCACAAACCTCAAAGTGTTTCCTTTCAAATGGTATCAATAATATGCATATCCTTGCTTCAGGTCCTGAGCTACAGGCAGTTAGATTCAGGTTTGTCATTTTAGGAGAAATTGAAAAAAAGGGTCCGATCCTTAATTTATTGCACAGAACAAAACGTATAATATCTCCAAAGCCTTAACTTCAGACCTTATATCCCAAAACCCCATTATTTCACCCCTTCATTTCTCCCATAGCAATGGTCAACGAACCAGAGGTAGAAAATGCTGACTCATTTCCGTGTTTTAGGACTACAAGCTGGCGAGCTCTATAGGATAGAATATAATATGTAAAGAGCTGATGGTCTCATCATGGACTGTAGGGGGACCTCTAACTTTAATAATGTGAATGTCTCTACAGTCTGAACCACTAATTAGCATGATGTATTCAGATCATCAGTCCCTCCCACTTCACTGACATGTTGAATATGGTGGAACCTGTCGCGGTCTACTGATTGGCATCTATTCATCTATGTGACACTCCTCTTGTTTTATATACATTGATACCAGACTCTTTCCAGCACTCTCACATATAACGTGATCAAACATGTTCACATTTCTCTCCACTGTTACTGTCTCACTGCTCTGTGCTGCAGGTACAGTTTCATAATGTTTCATTTATTTAACCAGGAAAGTTCAGAACACAATTCTTATTTACAATGAAGGTCTTCTCTAGTTATAGATATTGATGTTTCCAAGCATATGTTCACTTCACCTGAGTCTTGATGTATTCAGGTCTAACTGTATCTAACTCTATTGATATCATTCTCACTGTATCCTTACAGGTCTTGTTGAGGGGAGTGAAGTCACTCAGACACCCACCATACTCTTGGGACTGAAAGACAGGGATGCTCAGATGAACTGCAGTCACACTAAGGGTTTAAGCTACTTCCAGATGTACTGGTACAGACAGCTTCCAGGAGAGGGAATGAAGCAGGTAGCCTTCACTATTACCAATTCCAAACCTGAATATTCAGGGGATTTCAGTGAAGACAAATTCTCAGCCAACAAGACTGTAGTTGAGAGGGGATCTTTCACAGTGAAGAAGTTGGAGGCAGGAGACAGCGGCATGTACTTCTGTGCTGTGAGTCAACACAGTGATACAGACAACAAGTACAGCTGCACAAAAACCCCAGTATTTCAATAGGATGTAATATAATATGCAAAGAGATGGTCTCATCACATACTGTAGGGGGACCTCTAACTCTAGTTCTTCTAATGTCTGATGGTCTCATCACATACTGTAGGGGGACCTCTAACTCTAGTTCTACTAATGTCTGATGGTCTCATCACATACTGTAGGGGGACCTCTAACTCTAGTTCTACTAATGTCTGATGGTCTCATCACATACTGTAGGGGGACCTCTAACTCTAGTTCTACTAATGTCTCTACTTTCTTTCCCCTCTAGCTTGCCCACCCCCCTCTCTCTCTCCTCTCAGTGATACTGGTATGCAGCCATACTACTAGTTTATACAATACTATATTATGGTACCAGCAGCCATAATACTAGTTTATACAATACTATATTATAGTACCAGCAGCCATACAACTAGTTTATACAATACTATATTATAGTACCAGCAGCCATACTACTAGTTTATACAATACTATATTATGGTACCAGCAGTCAATAGATGATACTAGTCTGAAACTGATTGGATTTGTGTATTATAAAAGTCAGACAGTTGAAGGATCATTTTAAGAGCACTTTGAAATCCTTGGAAATGGATCGAAAGAAGCATCTCTTCAGCTTCTGTTCTGACCTGAAGTCAGTGCAGTGTATTACTGTTCTGACCTGTAGTCAGTGCAGTGTATTACTGTTCTGACCTGAAGTCAGTCCAGTGTATTACTGTTCTGACCTGTAGTCAGTGCAGTGTATTACTGTTCTGACCTGAAGTCAGTGCAGTGTATTACTGTTCTGACTTGAAGTCAGTGCAGTGTATTACTGTTCTGACCTGAAGTCAGTGCAGTGTATTACTGTTCTGACCTGAAGTCAGTCCAGTGTATTACTGTTCTGACCTGAAGTCAGTGCAGTGTATTACTGTTCTGACCTGAAGTCAGTGCAGAGTATTACTGTTCTGACCTGAAGTCAGTGCAGTGTATTACTGTTCTGACCTGAAGTCAGTGCAGTGTATTACTGTTCTGACCTGAAGTCAGTCCAGTGTATTACTGTTCTGACCTGAAGTCAACACAGTGATGTAGATACCCTTCTCTCTTCTACAAAACCCCCTTCTGATCCTTTACTCCATAACTGCAGTGTACATCAACACCCAGCACACCTGCTATCCACCGCTGTAGATGTCTGAGCACATGGAGGAAGTTGATATCAAACCTCGACCAAATAATGTGGTTGATGTTGTTGTCTTGAAGAAACGGTTCAGGTATTTCTTCAAATTACATCCTATTTCTAGTGTGATGACTGCAGAATCTATAACACAGATCAAATCTAAAGACTAAGAAAGACAAATACTTTCAATGATGTAGATACCGGGCTCTAACTCCTCTAGCTCCACAATGAAATAGGGTGCAGGCCAGGCAGCAGGCTGTTAGCCAACCTTCCAGCTTAGTGGAGTCACAGTCACTGACACCGATAGCCACTAGCATAGTCAGTGTAGTCAGCTCAGCCATCCCCATTGAGACTGTGTCTGTGCCTCGACCTAGGTTGGGCAAAACTAAACATGGCGGTGTTCGCCTTAGCAATCTCATTAGGATAAAGACCTCCTCCATTCCTGACATTATTGAAAGAGATCGTGATACCTCACATCTCAAAATAGGGTTACTTAATGTTATATCCCTCACTTCAAAGGCAGTTATAGTCAAGGAACTATTCACTGATCACAATCTTGATGTGATTGGCCTGACTGAAACATGGCTTAAGCCTGATGAATTTACTGTGTTAAATGAGGCCTCACCTCCTGGTTACACTAGTGACCATATCCCCCGTGCATCCCGCAAAGGCGGAGGTGTTGCTAACATTTACGATAGCAAATTTCAATTTACAAAAACAAAAATGACGTTTTCGTCTTTTGAGCTTCTAGTCATGAAATCTATGCAGCCTACTCAATCACTTTTTATAGCTACTGTTTACAGGCCTCCTGGGCCATATACAGCGTTCCTCTCTGAGTTCCCTGAATTCCTATCGGACCTTGTAGTCATAGCAGATAATATTCTAATTTTTGGTGATTTAAATATTCATATGGAAAAGTCCACAGACCCACTCCAAAAGGCTTTCGGAGCCATCATCGACTCAATGGGTTTTGTCCAACATGTCTCTGGACCTACTCACTGCCACAGTCATACTCTGGACCTAGTTTTGTCCCATGGAATAAATGTTGTAGATCTTAATGTTTTTCCTCATAATCCTGGACTATCAGACCACCATTTTATTACGTTTGAAATCACAACAAATAATCTGCTCAGACTCCAACCAAGGAGCATCAAAAGTCGTGCTATAAATTCTCAGACAACACAAAAATTCCTTGATGCCCTTCCAGACTCCTTCTGCCTACCCAAGGACGTCAGAGGACAAAAATCAGTTAACCACCTAACTGAGGAACTCAATTTAACCTTGCGCAATACCCTAGATGCAGTTGCATCCCTAAAAACGAAAAACATTTGTCATAAGAAACTAGCTCCCTGGTATACAGAAAATACCCGAGCTCTGAAGCAAGCTTCCAGAAAATTGGAACGGAAATGGCGCCACACCAAACTGGAAGTCTTCCGACTAGCTTGGAAAGACAGTACCGTTCAGTATCGAAGAGCGCTCACTGCTGCTCGATCATCCTACTTTTCCAACTTAATTGAGGAAAATAAGAACAATCCAACATTTATTTTTGATACTGTTGCAAAGCTAACTAAAAAGCAGCATTCCCCAAGAGAGGATGGCTTTCACTTCAGCAGTAATAAATTCATGAACTTCTTTGAGGAAAAGATCATGATCATTAGAAAGCAAATTACGGACTCCTCTTTAAATCTGCGTATTCCTCCAGGGCTTAGCTGTCCTGGATCTGCACAGCTCTACCAGGGCCTGGGATCGGGAGAGACACTTAAGTGTTTTAGTACTATATCTCTTGACACAATGATGAAAATAATCATGGCCTCTAAACCTTCAAGCTGCATACTGGATCCTATTCCAACTAAACTACTGAAAGAGTTGCTTCATGTGCTTGGCCCTCCTATGTTGAACATAATAAACGGCTCTCTATCCACCGGATGTGTACCAAACTCACTAAAAGTGGCAGTAATAAAGCCTCTCTTGAAAAAGCTAAACCTTGACCCGGAAAATATAAAAAACTATCGGCCTATATCGAATCTTCCATTCCTCTCAAAAAAAATTGAAAAAGCTGTTGCGCAGCAAAACTCACTGCCTTCCTGAAGACAAACAATGTATACGAAATGCTTCAGTCTGGTTTTAGACCCCATCATAGCACTGAGACTGCACTTGTGAAGGTGGTAAATGACCTTTTAATGGCGTCAGACCGAGGCTCTGCATCTGTCCTTGTGCTACTAGACCTTAGTGCTGCCTTTGACACCATCGATCACCACATTCTTTTGGAGAGACTGGAAACCCAAATTGGTCTACACGGACAAGTTCTGGCCTGGTTTAGATCTTATCTGTCGGAAAGATATCAGTTTGTCTCTGTGAATGGTTTGTCCTCTGACAAATCAACTGTACATTTCGGTGTTCCTCAAGGTTCCGTTTTAGGACCACTATTGTTTTCACTATATATTTTACCTCTTGGGGATGTTATTCGAAAACATAATGTTAACTTTCACTGCTATGCGGATGACACACAGCTGTACATTTCAATGAAACATGGTGAAGCCCCAAAATTGCCCTCGCTAGAACCCTGTGTTTCAGATATAAGGAAGTGGATGGCTGAAAACGTTCTACTTTTAAACTCGGACAAAACAGAGATGCTTGTTCTAGGTCCCAAGAAACAAAGAGATCTTCTGTTAAATCTGACAATTAATCTTGATGGTTGTAAAGTCGTCTCAAATAAAACTGTTTAGGACCTCGGCGTTACTCTTGACCCTGATCTCTCTTTTGACGAACATATCAAGACTGTTTCAAGGACAGCTTTTTTCCATCTACGTAACATTGCAAAAATCTGACATTTTCTGTTCAAAAATGATGCTGAAAAATTCATCTATGCATTTGTTACTTCTAGGTTAGACTACTGCAATGCTCTACTTTCCGGCTACCCGGATAAAGCACTAAATAAACTTCAGTTAGTGCTAAATACGGCTGCTAGAATCCTGACTATAACCAAGAAATTTGATCATATTACTCCAGTGCTAACTTCCCTACACTGGCTTCCTGTTAAGGCAAGGGCTGATTTCAAGGTTTTACTGTTAACCTATAAAGCGTTACATGGGCTTGCTCCTACCTATCTTTCCGAGTTGGTCCTGCCGTACATACCTATACGTACGCTACGGTCACAAGACGCAGGCCTCCTAATTGTCCCTAGAATTTCTAAGCAAACAGCTGGAGGCAGGGCTTTCTCCTATAGATCTCCATTTTATGGAATGGTCTGCCTACCCATGTGAGAGACGCAGACTCGGTCTCAACCTTTAAGTCTTTACTGAAGACTTATCTCTTCAGTAGGTCATATGATTGAGTGTAGTCTGGCCCAGGAGTGTGAAGGTGAACGGAAAGGCTCTGGAGCAACGAACCGCCCTTGCTGTCTCTGCCTGGCCGGTTCCCCTCTCTCCACTGGGATTCTCTACCTCTAACCCTATTACAGGGGCTGAGTCACTGGCTTACTGGTGCTCTTTCATGCCGTCCCTAGGAGGGGTGCATCACTTGAGTGGGTTGAGTTACTGATGTGATCTTCCTGTCTGGGTTGGCGCCCCCCCTTGGTTTGTGCTGTGGTGGAGATCTTTGTGGGCTATACTCGGCCTTGTCTCAGGATTGTAAGTTGGTGGTTGAAGATATCCCTCTAGTGGTGCGGGGGCTGTGCTTTGGCAAAGTGGGTGGGGTTATATCCTTCCTGTTTGGCCCTGTCCGGGGGTATCATCGGATGGGGCCACAGTGTCTCCTGACCCCTCCTGTCTCAGCCTCCAGTATTTATGCTGCAGTAGTTTGTGTCGGGGGGCTAGGGTCAGTTGGTTATATCTGGAGTACTTCTCCTGTCTTATCCAGTGTCCTGTGTGAATTTAAGTATGCTCTCTCTAATTCTCTCCTTCTCTCTTTCTTTCTCTCTCTCGGAGGACCTGAGCCCTAGGACCATACGTCAGGACTACCGGGCATGATGACTCCTTGCTATCCCCAGTCCACCTGGCCTTGCTGCAGTTCCAGTTTAAACTGTTCTGCCTGTGGTTATGGAACCCCTACCTGTCCCAGACCTGCTGTTTTCATCTCTTAATGATCGGCTATGAAAAGCCAACTGAGATTTACTCCTGATTATTATTTGACCATGCTTGTCATTTATGAACATTTTGAACATCTTGGCCATGTTCTGTTATAATCTCCACCCGGCACAGCCAGAAGAGGACTGGCCACCCCTCATAGCCTGGTTCCTCTCTAGGTTTCTTCCTAGGTTTTGGCCTTTCTAGGGAGTTTTTCTTAGCCACCGTGCTTCTACACCTGCATTGCTTGCTGTTTGGGGTTTTAGGCTGGGTTTATGTACAGCACTTCGAGATATTAGCTGATGTACGAAGGGCTATATAAAATAAACTTGATTGATTGATTGATATGTGCCACAATACACCTTTAAATTGAACAGGAGACCTGTAGGTGAACAAGGGATCTGCTTGAATATCAACACTAGTTCTGACGTCAAAGTGATGTGATTTCCTTCCCCTCCGGCAGCTCAGTTCAGCTCCCCTTCTCTATTGCCTTATTCTCCTCTCCCCTCTATGGGCCCTGGTCTAAAGTAGTGCACTAGAAAGGGAATAGGGAGCCATTTGGGATGCTGACATACATTTGACACTCCCACTAGATGACATCACATCTCTATCTGAAAACCCTTTCTCCTTGTCCATGTGACTTTTCTCTCCAGAACCATCAACATGATCAAGCTTCTCATACATGTAGCAACTCTACCACTATGGGTGACAGGTACTAAATCCCTCATGAAAGATAGATTTACTACTGAAATATATTGCTGTCAATATGCTGAGTAATACTGTATATTTCATATTGTCTGTTTTCATCCACAGGGCTGTCACCAACAGACAAAGTTCACCAGACTCCTACTGCAATACTAAAAGGACCTGAAGATAAAGTTAATCTCACCTGCAGCCACACTGATACAAGATACGACACGTAACTGTGGTACCAACAGTCAGCCCAAAACACTGCTCTGAAACTCATTGGGTATGTGAGATTCACCAGTCCAACGGTGGAAGATTCCTTTAAAGGGCGTTTTAATGTCAGTGGAGATGGTGCAGCTAATAAAATGGCGTATCTACATTTTCACAAAGTGACAGAAGCTGAAGACAGTGCAGTGTATTTCTGTGCTGCTAGTGAAGCACAGTGTTTCACTATACCCTCTCTCCTCTACAAAAACCCTCTCTGATCCTCTCATATAATACTGACTACAGCTCTATACACCTGCACATGTCTTCAACCACTTCAACAACACTTTGCTGTGTGTGTGTGTGTGTGTGTGTGTGTGTGTGTGTGTGTGTGTGTGTGTGTGTGTGTGTGTGTGTGTGTGTGTGTGTGTGTGTGTGTGTGTGTGTGTGTGTGTGTGTGTGTGTGTGTGTGTGTGTGTGTGTGTGTGTGTGTGTGTGTGTGTGTGTGTGTGTGTGTGTGTGTGTGTATAGAGAGGTAGTATATGTATAACATAGCACTCATTGTCCCCAAGTAGCCAGTAATGACGCCAATCTCTTCTCCCCTGCCAAAAGCCGCTGTCCTTTCCGTCAGTACATTCCCAGCAAGCCGGCGAAATACGGCATCAAGTTGTGGGTGGCCTGCGACGCCAAGTCCAGCTACGCTTGGAAGATGCAAGTGTACACCGGCAATGCGGCCAGTGGAGGCCCCAAAAAGAACCAGGGGATGCGCGTCGTCCTCGATCTGACAACGGGACTGAGTGGTCACAATGTCACCTGTGACAATTTCTTCACCTCCTACGAACTGGGCCAGCGGCTCCTCAAGAGGAACCTCACCATGGTGGGCACGGTGCGAAAGAACAAGGCTGAGCTCCCGGCGCTGCTCGAGTCAAAGGGCAGACAGGTCCTGTCCTCCAGGTTTGCCTTCACGCCCACCGCCACTCTAGTACCTGGCAAAGAAAAACGCTGCACACAGAGGCCGACGTCAGCGATCACCGCGACAGGAAGCCGGCCGTCATCCTATACAACAACTGCAACAAGGGCGGCGTGGACAACCTAGACAAGGTGGTCGGGACCTACATCTGCAGACGGATGACTGCCCGCTGGCCCCTGGTCATCTTCCACAACATCCTCGACGTGTCCTCCTACAACGCCTTTGTCATATGGCGAGAGATCAAACCTGACTGGATGCCTCGGAAGCGGAAAAGGAGGAGGGTGTTCCTGGAGTGTTGTGACAAGTGCGGCGTCAGCACTTGTCAAAGTCCTACAGAGTGCTACGGCTCGCCAACAACCCGAGGAGCCCTCCGCTGGCCCGGCCGCTACCCCGGCCACCGGGGCAAGTAAGAGGAAGAGGTGTCAGCTCTGCCCACCGAAGAAAGACTCCAAGACACACACGGTGTGCTGCAGGTGTAGGAAATACATCTGCAAAGGCTGTTCACACGCATACTGTCACACTTGTGCCCGTCAAGCGTTTAGCCAAGACGGGACAGGGTGACCCGGGGGACATGGGGTGTAGGCACAATACGAGGATGACGGGAGGGTTAAGACGTTTTTAAGAAAAAAAGTGTTAATAAAAAAATGTAAAATGAATGTAACAAATATTTCAACAGCAGCAGTAAAATAACAATAGCAAGGCCATATACAGGGGGTTCCGGTACAGAGTCAATGTGCGGGGGCACCGGTTAGTCAAGGTAATTGAGATAATATGTACATGTAGGTAGTCTGGGGTGAACCAAGGGCTATATCTGTTCCAAGTTCTACATTTTTTGAATGGGGCATGCTTATTTAAGATGGTGAGGAAAGCACTTTTGAAGAGCAACCAGGCATCTTCTACTGACGGGATGAGGTCAATATCCTTCCAGGATACCCGGGCCAAGTCGATTAGAAAGGCCTTCGCGATGAAGTGTTTCAGGGAGCGTTTGACAGTGATGAGGAGTGGTCTTTTGACTGCAGACCCATTACGTACGCAGGCAATGAGGCAGTGATCGCTGAGATCCTGGTTGAAGACAGCAGAGGTGTATTTAGAGGGCAGGTTGGTCAGGATGATATCTAAGAGGGTGCCCATGTTTACGGATTTAGGGTTGTACCTGGTGGGCTAATTGATCATTTGTGTGAGATTGAGGGCATCTAGCTTAGATTGTAAGACGGCTTGGGTGTTAAGCATGTCCCAGTTTAGGCCACCTAACAGTTCGAACTCTGAAGATAGTTGGGGGCGATCAATTCACATATGGTGTCCAGGGCACAGCTGGGGGCTGAAGGGGGTCTATACGGTGAGAGACTTGTTTCTGGAAGGGTGGATTTTTAAAAGTAGAAGCTCGAATTGTTTGGGCACAGACCTGGATAGTATGACAGAACTCTGCAGTCTATCTCTGCAGTAGATTGCAACTCTGCCCCCTTTGGCAGTTCTATCTTGTCGGAAAATGTTTTAGTTAGGGATGGAAATTTCTGGATTTTGGTGGCCTTCCTAAGCCAGGATTCAGACACGGCTAGGACATCAGGGTTGGCGGAGTGTGCTAAAGCAGTGAATAAAACAAACTTAGGGAGGAGGCTTCTAATGTTAACATGAATGAAACCAAGGCTTTTACGGTTACAGAAGTCAACAAATGAGAGCGCCTGGGGAATGGGAGTGATGCTGGGGGCTGCAGGGCATGGGTTAACCTCTACATCACCGGAGGAACAGAGGAGGAGTAGGATAAGGGTACGGCTAAAGGCTATAAGAACTGGTTGTCTAGTGCGTTCGGAACAGAGAGTAAAGGAGCAGATTTCTGGGCGCGGAAGAATAGATTCAAGGCATAATGTACGGACAAGGGTATAGTAGGATGTGAGTACAGTGGTGGTAAACCTAGGCATTGAGTGACAATGAGAGAGGTTTTGTCTCTAGAGGCACCATTTAAGCCAGGTGAGTTCACGGCATATGTGGGGGGTGGAACAAAAGGGCTAGCTAAGGCATATTGAGCAGGGCTGGAGGCTCTACAGTGAAATAAGACAATAATCACTAACCAAAACAGCAATAGACAAGGCATATTGACATTAGGGAGAGGCATGTGTAGCCGGGTGATCATAGGGTGCAGTGAGTAGCTAGGCGAGCTGGAGACACGGCAATTCAAACAGCTAGCAGGCCGTGGCTAGCAGGCTAGCAGATGGGGCTTGTGGGGGACATCGCAACCGAAGAGCCTGTAGAAACCCCCTCGTACGGTTACGTCGGCAGACCAGTCGTGATGAATCGGCGGGGCTCGGTGTCGGCAGTAAAGAGGTCCAGACTAATCGACAGTCTGCTGGGTGGGTCGTTATACGTTCCTCCATTCATTGCCCAATGGGATTCCTATCTCCTTTCTCTAATATCTTTGGCAGCGGTACCATGCAATGCACCCCGGACTGAAGAGACAGACAAATAGGAGAAATGTGCAGGAGAAAACACACGTTAAATTACACATCTCTCCAGGTAGGAATATCTAAAAAATATGATCATGATTGGACATCTTGAGTTATGAGAGAAGACTGAGTTATGACATCAGCCAGTATTGTAATCTGACATGTATGATGGACGTTTTAGTGATCTACAATTCATATTCCTGTTAACTTCCAGTGTAGTGAGAGAGACTTTACCACAGTACTACGTCATACTGAGAGAGACTTTACCACAGTATTACGTCATACTGAGAGAGACTTTACCACAGTACTACGTCATACTGAGAGAGACTTTACCACAGTACTACGTCATACTGAGAGAGACTTTACCACAGTACTACGTCATACTGAGAGAGACTTTACCACAGTACTACGTCATACTGAGAGAGACTTTACCACAGTACTACGTCATACTGAGAGAGACTTTACCACAGTACTACGTCATACTGAGAGAGACTTTACCACTGTACTACGTCATACTGAGAGAGACTTTACCACAGTACTACGTCATACTGAGAGAGACTTTACCACAGTACTACGTCATACTGAGAGAGACTTTACCACTGTACTACGTCATACTGAGAGAGACTTTACCACAGTATTACGTCATACTGAGAGAAACTTTACCACAGTACTACGTCAAAACGGACGAATGTCTGCCTGCTTGAATGCCAATAACTCAGATACACATTAAAACATTCAATCACCCATTGGAATCGATAGGACCTCACTCAGAGATGCACAAAAATAATATAACATTCAAAATGGGTGAATATTTCCTTTAAAACTTCTTATGGCTGCAGGGGCAGTATTGAGTAACTTGGATGAAAGGTGCCCATTTCAAACGGCCTCGTACTCAATTCTTGCTCGTACAATATGCATATTAGTATTACTATTGGATAGAAAACACTCTCAAGTTTCTAAAACCGTTTGAATTATATCTGTGAGTAAAACAGAACTCATTTTGCAGCAAACTTCCTGTCAGAAAGTGAAAAATCTCAAATCGAGGCTCTGTTCCAGGGCCTATCTAATCTTTTGCTTGAAATCTATTAGTATACATGCACTTCATACGCCTTCCACTAGATGTCAATAGGCTTTGAGAGGTGAAATGGGGTCTCTAGCTCTTTCTATGGTCAAAAAAGAGCGCTTGGAATGACAGTACCCCAATTTCCTTTGTTCAGGAAGACGCGGAAAGGACTTCCGGATTGGCTTCTGAAAAGCTGTTGTTATAGACGGCTAATAGCTCCGGCTTTGATTTTATTTGATAAATGTGACAATATCATCGTAAAGTATGTTTTTTCAATATAGTTTAATCAGATTATTGAATTTTCTTTCGGGAGTTTTGGCGTGTTCCGTTCTCTGAGTTTGTTGACGATGGAGAGCTTCCCGCCACTTGGCAAGTTTTGCTTGCTAAATCGAGAGGGAAAAAGCCCGTTCTAAAACCAAACAACGATTGTTCTGGACGAAGGACCCCTTGTACAACATTCTGATGGAAGATCATCAAAAGTAGGACCCATTTATGATGTTATTTCATATATCTGTCGAACATGTGTACTATTAGTTTGCGCCCAGATTTTGGGCGCTCTCTCGCCATAACGTAAGCTGCATGTCGTAATGAAGTTATTTTTAGAATTCTAACACGGCAATTACATTAAGAACTAAGCTATCTTTAATTTGCTGTCCAACATGTATTTTTTAGTAAAGTCTATGAATAGTTAGTTGATTAGAATAGGTGAGTGTCAGAAATATATCTGGACATTCTGGGAAAAAGATGCTAAGTTTTCCCAATGTATAACCACGGATTTCAGCTCTAAATATGCACATTTTCGAACAAACCATATATGTATTGTGTAATATGATGTTATAGGACTGTCATCTGATGAAGTTTGAGAAGTTTGAAAAAATTTATATATTTTGATGGTTTATTCGATATCAATGCTGTTGTGTGGTTGGCTATTGTAGTAAGCTAATATAATGCTATATTGTGTTTTCGCTGTAAAACACTTAAAGAATCGGAAATATATGCTGGATTCACAAGATGTTTGTCTTTAATTTGCTGTACACCATGTATTTTTCATAAATGTTTTATGATGAGTATTTAGGTATTTCAATTTGGTCTCTGTAATTGTTCTAGCTGCTTCGGTGCTATTTCCGATTGTAGCTGCAATGTAAAACTATGATTTATACCTCAAATATGCACATTTTTCGAACAAAACATAGATTTATTGTATAACTTGTTATAAGACTTTCATCTGATGAAGTTGTTTCTTGGTTAGTTTGGTTGGTTCTTGGTTAGTTAGGTTGGTTTTGTGCAAGCTACCTGTGCTGTGAAAAATGTCTGTGCTTTTTTGTATTTGGCGGTGAGCTAACATAAATATACGTGGTGTTTTCGCTGTAAAACATTTTAAAAATCGGACATGTTGGCTGGATTCACAAGATGTGTATCTTTCATTTGCTGTATTGGACTTGTTAATGTGTGAAAGTTAAATATTTCTAAAAAATATCTTTTGAATTTCGCGTCCTGCACTTGGACGGGCTGTTGTCATAAGTGTACCGACACCGGGCTGCAGCCATAACAGGTTCAATCAATCAGCTAACTCTAGATATCAGTGCATCAGATCTCCCTCTCTGCTCTACTAAACCCTGCTTCCTGTCCCACATAGACTCCTCCTGCAGGGTTCATCTCAGGTCTCTGATGGTTTAGATGTTCTCATAAGGAGGCAGCATCCCTCTATTAGATCACTGAGATGAGTTGATGAGAAGCCACCTCTAATTCATGAGGAGGGGTTTGTCTGTTGTCTCATTCTGTCTCCTTAACAGTGAGTCAACATGATCACAATTCTTATCTCCATCACCATGGGTTACACAGCCTGGGCTGCAGGTATTCACATCACTGATTTCATCAACTACTAATATCCTCATTTGATTGTTTTTTATGTTTCAGGTGAAAATGTTTCTTTATATGTTGCCTCTCTCTCTCTCTCTCTCTCTCTCTCTCTCTCTCTCTCTCTCTCTCTTTCTGTCTGCCTGTCTCTTTCTCTCTCTCTCTGTCTCTCTCTCTCCTTCTCGTTGTCTCTCTCTCCAGGTTCTTCTCTCAGTAACCAGGTTCACCAGAGACCTGCAGACCTGTACAAGAACCAGGGAAAGTCGGCTAAGATGGAGTGTTCACATAGTATATCAAGCTATGACAAAATCCTCTGGTACAAGCAATCCAACTACAGAGAATATGTGTATTTAGGATACCAGAATAGGAAAACTGGATATCCTGAGGCTGGATTTCATGTAGAAGGAGATGCTAATGCAGGTGGTACCAGCACCTTAACCATCAATCAACTAACTCCAAATAGCAGTGCTGTGTATTACTGTGCTGCTAGTTTACACAGTGCATCAGATCTCTCTCTCTGCTCTACAAAAACCTCCTCCCTGGTGTACTGTAGACTAATCACACCTGTATTAACATCACACTGTATCTGACTCTGATTCAATGCCAAAACACTCACCAGCTGGTCTAACAGAAAGGGGAGGTTCCCTCTGATATACAGGAGACCATGATACAGTATGGTATGATATCATGTCTTTCCTGTAGGTGGAGTTACAGCTCAACAAATCCATGTGGACTCACCAGACACAGTACCACAGTAAACTATGGTGTGTAGTAAGGAGTCTGAGAGCTGAAGATCCATGTCCTTTTGAATGTTCATCTTGACTCAGTGTTGAACTAAGAATCTTTCACTGTTGGATATTTTCCACATATGAACGTGAATCTCTTGATTATTCTGGAACACAGATTAGATACCGTCTGAAATAATCTATAACTACATGTATTTCCTGAATGACTACAGTAGTTATAACAAACAGGTCTCTCTCTCCTCTTCTGTAACAGGTGAACTCCTCTGTTCCAGCGTTCTTCAGACTCCATCTTCAGTATTTCAGAGTTCTGGAGAAACTGCTGTCCTGATGACACTCTCCCCAGCTACAACACCATAGTGTGGTATCAGCAGGTGGAACACACTCTACCCAGCTACAACACCATACTGTGGTATCAGCAGGTGGAACACACTCTCCCCAGCTACAACACCATACTGTGGTATCAGCAGGTGGAACACACTCTCCCCAGCTACAACACCATACTGTGGTATCAGCAGGTGGAACACACTCTCCCCAGCTACAACACCATACTGTGGTATCAGCAGGTGGAACACACTCTCCCCAGCTACAACACCATACTGTGGTATCAGCAGGTGGAACACACTCTCCCCAGCTACAACACCATACTGTGGTATCAGTAGGGGGAACACACTCTCCCCAGCTACAACACCATACTGTGGTATCAGCAGGTGGAACACGCTCTCCCCAGCTACAACACCATACTGTGGTATCAGCAGGTGGAACACGCTCTCCCCAGCTACAACACCATACTGTGGTATCAGCAGGTGGAACACACTCTCCCCAGCTACAACACCATACTGTGGTATCAGCAGGTGGAACACACTCTCCCCAGCTACAACACCATACTGTGGTATCAGCAGGTGGAACATTTACTTCAATCTCAGACGTTGTTCCACTTAATGGAACCCAATTATTGTTTTAGATGACATTACATTCTTGGTTTTATTCACTGGTGTTTCCCAAACGATAAAATGTAGCAATAATAATTAGAAATGGTTAAAAACATCTCCCATTCAACTATTCATACCTCTGCTCCAAATATCCCACATGCAGCCCTTACAGCCTCTCTAGCCCAGCGGGCACCACTCACTTTCACCCGTTCACCAGTAGTTATTACATTGACTAAAATACCATGCTATTGTTTGAGGAGAGTCCACAACAACAAAACACTTTTATCAGGGCAACTGGTTTGATACATTCACCTCTGAAGGTAAATAATGTACTTACATTCAGTAATTTTGCTGTGATGTGTCATCCTGAGGGTCTCAGAGATAAAATGCAGCATAGTTTTGTTTGATAAAATCTAGTTTTATGTTCTACAGTTTGACCCCACTGCTGTCTCTGGCTCCATACCCACCCCGCCCGGCCATCTTGATGTGTGAATGTTAGTAAATGAGCTAATGATCCATCATGTATGACATTTCTGGAAGTCTGTAAACTTTAATTTGATATTACCATATCATTTGCCTGTGTTCTCTATAGTTATGTACTTGAAAATATATCAATGGACCAAAAATGGCACATTTGGTAAAAGTCCTCTCAAGATTAATTATAAATATTGTGCAGTAATTTAATTCTTCTCTGGATCAGTCTGAAACTTTGCACACACACTACTGCCATCTGGTGGCTAAAATATAAATTACACCTAGACTCCTATCTGGAAGTTTGGTCTTTCTCTTGCATTTCAAAAACGATGAATTTTTTCGTTCTGGAAATGTGTTATATTCTCCTACATTAATTTCATAGTTCCACAAACGTCAAAGTGTTTCCTTTCAAATGGGATCAAGAATATGCATATCCTTGCTTCAGGTCCTGAGCTACAGGCAGTTAGATTCAGGTTTGTCATTTTAGGTGAAATTGAAAAAAAGGGACCGATCCTTAAGTTATTGCACAGAACAAAATGTATAATATCTCCAAAGCCTGTGTTAACTTCAGACCTTATATCCCAAAACCCCATTATTTCCCCCTTCATTTCTCCCATAGCAATGGTCGTCGAACCAGAGGTAGAAAATGCTGACTAATTTCCGTGTTTTAGGACTACAAGCTGGCGAGCTCTATAGGATAGAATATAATATGTAAAGAGCTGATGGTCTCATCATGGACTGTAGGGGGACCTCTAACTTTAATAATGTGAATGTCTCTACAGTCTGAACCACTAATTAGCATGATGTATTCAGATCATCAGTCCCTCCCACTTCACTGACATGTTGAATATGGTGGAACCTGTCGTGGTCTACTGATTGGCATCTATTCATCTATGTGACACTCCTCTTGTTTTATAGACATTGATACCAGACTCTTTCCAGCACTCTCACATATAACGTGATCAAACATGTTCACATTTCTCTCCACTGTTACTGTCTCACTGCTCTGTGCTGCAGGTACAGTTTCATAATGTTTCATTTATTTAACCAGGAAAGTTAAGAACAACATTCTTATTTACAATGACGGTCTTCTCTAGTTATAGATATTGATGTTTCCAAGCATATGTTCCCTTCACCTGAGTCTTGATGTATTCAGGTCTAACTGTACCTAACTCTATTGATCTCATTCTCACTGTATCCTTACAGGTCTTGTTGAGGGGAGTGAAGTCACTCAGACACCCACCATACTCTGGGGACTGAAAGACAGGGATGCTTCGATGAACTGCAGTCACACTAAGGGTGGAAGCTACTTCCAGATGTACTGGTACAGACAGCTTCCAGGAGAGGGAATGAAGCAGGTAGCCTTCACTATTCCCAATTCCAAACCTGAGTATTCAGGGGATTTCAGTGAAGACAAATTCTCAGCCAACAAGACTGTAGCTGAGAGGGGATCTTTCACAGTGAAGAAGTTGGAGGCAGGAGACAGTGGGATGTACTTCTGTGCTGTGAGTGAACACAGTGATTCAGACAACAAGTACAGCTGCACAAAAACCCCAGTATTTCAATAGGATGTAATATAATATGTAAAGAGATGGTCTCATCACATACTGTAGGGGGACCTCTAACTCTAGTTCTACTAATGTCTGATGGTCTCATCACATACTGTAGGGGGACCTCTAACTCTAGTTCTACTAATGTCTCATGGTCTCATCACATACTGTAGGGGGACCTCTAACTCTAGTTCTACTAATGTCTGATGGTCTCATCACATACTGTAGGGGGACCTCTAACTCTAGTTCTACTAATGTCTGATGGTCTCATCACATACTGTAGGGGGACCTCTAACTCTAGTTCTACTAATGTCTGATGGTCTCATCACATACTGTAGGGGGACCTCTAACTCTAGTTCTACTAATGTCTCATGGTCTCATCACATACTGTAGGGGGACCTCTAACTCTAGTTCTACTAATGTCTGATGGTCTCATCACATACTGTAGGGGGACCGCTAACTCTAGTTCTACTAATGTCTCATGGTCTCATCACATACTGTAGGGGGACCTCTAACTCTAGTTCTACTAATGTCTGATGGTCTCATCACATACTGTAGGGGGACCTCTAACTCTAGTTCTAAAAATGTCTCTAGTTTCTTTCCCCTCTAGCCTGCCCACCCCCCTCTCTCTCTCCTCTCAGTGATACTGGTATGCAGCTATACTACTAGTTTATACAATACTATATTATAGTACCAGCAGCCATACTACTAGTTTATACAATACTATATTATCGTACCAGCAGCCATACTACTAGTTTATACAATACTATATTATAGTACCAGCAGCCATACTACTAGTTTATACAATACTATATTATGGTACCAGCAGTCAATAGATGATACTAGTCTGAAACTGATTGGATATGTGTATTATAGAAGTCAGACAGTTGAAGGATCATTTTAAGAGCACTTTGAAATCCTTGGAAATGGATCGAAAGAAGCATCTCTTCAGCTTCTGTTCTGATCTGAAGTAAGTGCAGTGTGTTACTGTTCTGACCTGAAGTCAGTGCAGTGTATTACTGTGCTGACCTGAAGTCAGTGCAGTGTATTACTGTTCTGACCTGAAGTCAGTGCAGTGTATTACTGTTCTGACCTGAAGTCAGTGCAGTGTATTACTGTTCTGACCTGAAGTCAGTCCAGTGTATTACTGTGCTGACCTGAAGTCAGTGCAGTGTATTACTGTTCTGACCTGAAGTCAGTGCAGTGTATTACTGTGCTGACCTGAAGTCAGTGCAGTGTATTACTGTTCTGACCTGAAGTCAGTGCAGTGTATTACTGTTCTGACCTGAAGTCAGTGCAGTGTATTACTGTTCTGACCTGAAGTCAGTGCAGTGTATTACTGTTCTGACCTGAAGTCAGTGTAGTGTATTACTGTTCTGACCTGAAGTCAGTGCAGTGTATTACTGTTCTGTCCTGAAGTCAGTGCAGTGTATTACTGTTCTGACCTGAAGTCAGTGCAGTGTATTACTGTTCTGACCTGAAGTCAGTGCAGTGTATTACTGTTCTGACCTGAAGTCAGTGCAGTGTATTATTGTTCTGACCTGAAGTCAGTGCAGTGTATTACTGTTCTGACCTGAAGTCATTGCAGTGTATTACTGTTCTGACCTGAAGTCAGTCCAGTGTATTACTGTTCTGACCTGAAGTCAGTGCAGTGTATTACTGTTCTGACCTGAAGTCAGTGCAGTGTATTACTGTTCTGACCTGAAGTCAGTCCAGTGTATTACTGTTCTGACCTGAAGTCAACACAGTGATGTAGATACCCTTCTCTCTTCTACAAAACCCTCTTCTGATCCTTTACTCCATAACTGCAGTGTACATCAACACCCAGCACACCTGCTATCCACCGCTGTAGATGTCTGAGCACATGAGGAAGTTGATATCAAACCTCTAGACCAAATAATGTGGTTGATGTTGTTGTCTTGAAGAAACGGTTCAGGTATTTCTTCAAATTACATCCTATTTCTAGTGTGATGACTGCAGAATCTATAACACAGATCAAATCTAAAGACTAAATGCAGACTACTTTCAATGATGTAGATACCGGTATGTTCCACAATACACCTTTAAGTTGAACAGGAGACCTGAAGGTGAACAAGGGATCTGCTTGAATATCAACACAAGTTCTGACGTCAAAGTGATGTGATTTCCTTCCCCTCCGGCAGCTCAGTTCAGCTCCCCTTCTCTATTGCCTTATTCTCCTCTCCCCCCTATGGGCTCTGGTCTAAAGTAGTGCACTAGAAAGGGAATAGGGAGCCATTTGGGATGCTGACATACATTTGACACTCCCACTAGATGACATCACATCTCTGACTATCTGAAAACCCTTTCTCCTTGTCCATGTGACTCTTCTCTCCAGAACCATCAACATGATCAAGCTTCTCATACATGTAGCAACTCTACCACTATGGGTGACAGGTACTAAATCCCTCGTGAAAGATAGATTTACTACTGAAATATATTGCTGTCAATATGCTGAGTAATACTGTATATTTCATATTGTCTGTTTTCATCCACAGGGCTGTCACCAACAGACAAAGTTCACCAGACTCCTACTGCAATACTAAAAGGACCTGAAGATAAAGTTAATCTCACCTGCAGCCACACTGTTTCAAGTTACTACATGATATTGTGGTACCAACAGTCAGCCCAAAACACTGCTCTGAAACTCATTGGGTATGTGAGATACACCAGTCCAACGGTGGAAGATTTCTTTAAAGGGCGTTTTAATGTCAGTGGAGATGCTGCAGCTAATAAAATGGCGTATCTACATATTCCCAAAGTGACAGAAGCTGAAGACAGTGCAGTGTATTTCTGTGCTGCTAGTGAAGCACAGTGTTTCACTATACCCTCTCTTCTCTACAAAAACTCTCTCTGATCCTCTCATATAATACTGACTACAGCTCTATACACCTGCACCTGTCTTCAACCACTTCGACAACACTTTGCTATGAACCATTTGATATCAAACAGATGGTAATGATACTGTTATAAGTGGCTAGTTTAGATGGTTTAGGTGCACTTCCTCAGTTCTCCACAAGGAGGGAGTGTTTCTCAACACACATTTAGAAGATGCTGTATATTGGCACTCTATGGGCCCTGGTCAAAGTTAGTGCACTATATAGGGAATAGTGTTTCACTTGGGACAGTATGGGTGCCTGGACCAGGGCCGGTGGTATGGGAGGGCCTTACGGGGTCTGAGACAGGGCCGGTGGTATGGGAGGGACCTAGGGGGCCTGGGCCTGGTGACCCGCTGTCTCCGTATGTGTAGAACATGTATCTGATGCTGTCTGGACAAAAAGAGTATGGCGTGTCATACTTTATCTGTCCAGACATCATCAGATAAATCAAATCAAATCAAATTTTATTTGTCACATACACATGGTTAGCAGATGTTAATGCGAGTGTAGCGAAATGCTTGTGCTTCTAGTTACGACAATGCAGTAATGACCAACGAGTAATCTAACCTAACAATTCCACAACTACTACCTTATACACACAAGTGTAAAGGGATAAAGAATATGTACATAAAGATATATGAATGAGTGATGGTACAGAACGGCATAGGCAAGATGCAGTAGATGGTATAGAGTACAGTATATACATATGAGATGAGTAATGTAGGGTATATAAACATAAAGTGGCATAGTTTAAAGTTGCTAGTGATATATTTTTACATACATTTCCATCAATTCCCATTATTAAAGTGGCTGGAGTTGAGTCAGTATGTTGGCAGCAGCCACTAAATGTTAGTGGTGGCTGTTTAACAGTCTGATGGCCTTGAGATAGAAGCTGTTGATCAGTCTCTCTGTCCCTGCTTTGATGCACCTGTACTGGCCTCGCCTTCTGGATGATAGCGGGGTGAACAGGCAGTGGCTCGGGTGGTTGTTGTCCTTGATTATCTTTATGGCCTTCCTGTGACATCGGGTGGTGTAGGTGTCCTGGAGTGCAGGTAGTTTGCCCCCGGTGATGCGTTGTGCAGACCTCACTACCCTCTGGAGAGCCTTACGGTTGTGGGCGGAGCAGTTGCCGTACCAGGCGGTGATACAGCCCGACAGGATGCTCTCGATTGTGCATCTGTAGAAGTTTGTGAGTGCTTTTGGTGACAAGCCGAAATTTCTTCAGCCTCCTGATGGAGGCTGCGCCTTCTTCACAACGCTGTCTGTGTGGGTGGACCAATTCAGTTTGTCCGTGATGTGTACGCCGAGGAACTTAAAACTTACTACCCTCTCCACTACTGTCCCCTCGATGTGGATAGGGGGGTGCTCCCTCTGCTGTTTCCTGAAGTCCACAATCATCTCCTTTGTTTTGTTGATGTTGAGTGTGAGGTTATTTTCCTGTCACCACACTCCGAGGGCCCTCACCTCCTCCCTGTAGGCCGTCTCGTCGTTGTTGGTAATCAAGCCTACCACTGTAGTGTCGTCCGCAAACTTGATGATTGAGTTGGAGGCGTGCATGGCCACGCAGTCGTGGGTGAACAGGGAGTACCGGAGAGGTCTCAGAACGCACCCTTGTGGGGCCCCAGTGTTGAGGATCAGCGGGGTGGAGATGTTGTTACCTACACTCACCACCTGGGGACGGCCCGTCAGGAAGTCCAGTACCCAGTTGCACAGGGCGGGGTCGAGGCCCAGGGTCTCGAGCTTGATGACGAGTTTGGAGGGTACTATGGTGTTAAATTCTGAGCTGTAGTCGATGAACAGTATTCCACATAGGTATTCCTCTTGTCCAGATGGGTTAGGGCAGTGTGCAGTGTGGTTGCGATTGCGTCGTCTGTGGACCTATTGGGTCGGTAAGCAAATTGGAGTGGGTCTAGGGTGTCAGGTAGGGTGGAGGTGATATGGTCCTTGACTAGTCTCTCAAAGCACTTCATGATGACGGAAGTGAGTGCTACGGGGCGGTAGTCGTTTAGCTCAGTTACCTTAGCTTTCTTGGGAACAGGAACAATGGTGGCCCTCTTGAAGCATGTGGGAACAGCAGACTGGGATAAGGATTGATTGAATATGTCCGTAAACACACCAGCCAGCTGGTCTGCGCATGCTCTGAGGACGCGGCTGGGAATGCCATCTGGGCCTGCAGCCTTTCGAGGGTTAACACGTTTAAATGTTTTACTCACCTCGGCTGCAGTGAAGGAGAGCCCGCAGGTTTTGGTAGCGGGCCGTATCAGTGGCACTGTATTGTCCTCAAAGCGAGCAAAAAAGTTATTTAGTCTGTCTGGGAGCAAGACATCCTGTTCCGCGATGGGGCTGGTTTTCTTTTTGTAATCTGTGATTGACTGTAGACCCTGCCACATACCTCTTGTGTCTGAGCTGTTGAATTGCGACTCTACTTTGTCTCTATACTGGCACTTAGCATGTTTGATTGCCTTGCGGAGGGAATAGCTACACTGTTTGTATTCGGTCATGTTTCCGGTCACCTTGCCCTGGTTAAAAGCAGTGGTTCAAGCTTTCAGTTTCGCGCGAATGCTGCCATCAATCCACGGTTTCTGGTTTGGGAATGTGTTAATCGTTGCTGTGGGTATTACGTCGCTGATGCACTTTCTAATGAACTCGCTCACCGAATCAGCGTATTCGTCAATGTTGTTGTTGGACGCAATGCGGAACATATCCCAATCCACGTGATCGAAGCAGTCTTGAAGCGTGGAATCAGATTGGTCGGACCAGCGTTGAACAGACCTGAGCGCGGGAACTTCTTGTTTTAGTTTCTGTTTGTAGGCTGGAAGCAACAAAATGGAGTCGAGGTCAGCTTTTCCGAAAGGAGGGCGGGGGAGGGCCTTATATGCGTCGCGGAAGTTAGAATAACAATTATCTAGGGTTTTACCAGCCCTGGTAGCACAATCGATATGCTGATAGAATTTAGGTAGTTTTGTTTTCAGATTAGCCTTGTTAAAATCCCCAGCTATGATGAATGCAGCCTCAGGGTGTGTGGTTCCCAGTTTACATAGAGAGATAAAGTTTGTTCAGGGCCATCGATGTGTCTGCTTGGGGGGGAATATATACGGCTGTGATTATAATCGAAGAGAATTCCCTTGGTAGATAATGCGGTCGACATTTGATTGTGAGGAATTCTAAGTCAGGTGAACAGAATGACTTGAGTTCCTGTATGTTGTTATGATCAGACCACGTCTCGTTAATCATAAAGCATACCCCCCCGCCCCTCTTCTTACCAGAAAGATGTTTGTTTCTGTCGGCGCGATGCGTGAAGAAACCAGCTGGCTGCACCGACTCCGTTAGCGTCTCTCGAGTGAGCCATGTTTCCGTGAAGCAAAGACGTTACAGTCTCTAATGTCTCTCTGGAATGCTACCCTTACTCGGATTTCATCAACCTTGTTGTCAAGAGACTGGACTTTGGCGAGTAGTATGCTAGGGAGTGGAGCGCGGTGTGCCCTTCTCCGGAGCCTGACCAGAAGACCGCTTCGTTTGCCCCTTTTACGGCGTCGTTGTTTAGGGTCGCCGGCTGCGATCCGATCCATTGTACTGGGTGGAAGGCAAAACACAGGATCTGCTTCGGGAGTCATATTCCTGGTCGTAATGATAGTGATTTGACGTTGCTCTTATATTCAGTAGTTCCTCCCGACTGTATGTAATGAAACCTAAGATTACCTGGGGTACCAATGTAAGAAATAACACGTAAAAAAACAAAATACTGCATAATTTCCTAGGAACGCGAAGCGAGGCGGCCATCTCTGTCGGCGCCGGAAGTTAAGATACAAGGGCTACATACTATATTGAGTGACTGAGCATGGGTGAATGAGTGTGTGTGTATATGTATATGTGTGTATGTGAAGAGTTTCAGTATCAGTGTGTGTGGCTGAGTAGTAGAGATCTGAGCATGGCTGAGCGGTAGAGCCCTGAGGATGGCTGATAGGTAGAGCCCTGAGGATGGCTGAGCGGTGGAGACCTGAGGATGGTTGAGTGGTGGAGACCTGAGGATGGCTGAGTGGTGGAGACATGAAGACGGCTGAGTGGTAGAGACCTGAGGATGGCTGAGCGGTGGAGACCTGAGGATGGCTGAGTGGAAGAGACATGAGGATCGCTGAGTGGTGGAGACCTGAGGATGGCTGAGTGGTAGAGACATGAGGATGGCTGAGTGGTGGAGACATGAGGATGGCTGAGTGGTAGAGACCTGAGGATGGCTGAGTGGTGGAGACCTGAGGATGGCTGAGTGGTAGAGACATGAGGATGGCTGAGTGGTAAAGACCTGAGGATGCCTGGGAGGTGGGACAAAGGAGGTATCAGAGGCATGTTGAGTGGGACTAGGGGCTCCGCAGTAAACTAAAACAATGATAACTATCCAAAACGACAATATACAAGGCATATTGACATTTGAGAGAGACATAATGCGAGGCATAAAGCAATCACAGGTGTTGATTGGGAGAGCTAGCTAAGACAACAACGGGTAAGACAACAACAGCTAATCAGCTAAGACAACAACAACAGGTAAAATGGTGATGAATGGGCAGAGAGGGTCAGTTAACTACACACAGGGCCTGAGTTCGAAGGCTGGGGCTAACAGATAAACAAAAAATAAACAAAATGGAGTACCGTGATTAATGAACAGTCCAGCAGGTATCAGCTATGTAGCCAGGTGATCATAGGGTCCAGTGAACAGCAATAGATAAAACAGGGAAGCCGTTAGGTAGTCGTTACTATGCTAGCAAGCGGGGGGCACGGCGTTTAAAGTTAGCAGGCCGGGGCTAGTAGAAGCGCCTGCTCCGACATCCGGTAAAGGCCGGTTGGGGGCACAGCGGATGGAGATACGTCGGCAGACCAGTCGTGGTGGAACGGCGGGGCTTCGTGTCGACAAAGGGTCCAGGCCAGTTGGCGAAAGAAGTATTGTGGTTGCAGTAATTTAGTTTGCTAGCCGGGAGATGCACCTGGTTCACGGCTAACTGGTGCTAGCTTCAGGACAGGGGCGTTAGCCACTATAGCCTCTCGGTAGCAGCTAGCTAGCAGCGATGATCCGATGCAAAGCTCCAGAGCTTATGGCAAGGAACCGGTGGACTAGTGGAGTACTAGCCGTGTTGGGGAAGAGTCCGGGAGGCATCAGCTGTGTAGACGAGTGATCACTGAGCGGGCCGGGAGGTGGGCCAATCTTTATACCTTTATCACAGTACTACGTCATACTGAGAGAGACTTTACCACAGTACTACGTCATACTGAGAGAGACTTTACCACAGTACTACGTCATACTGAGAGAGACTTTATCACAGTACTACGTCATACTGAGAGAGACTTTACCACAGAAACTACGTCATACTGACAGACTTTACCACAGTACTACGTCATACTGAGAGAGACTTTACCACAGTACTACGTCATACTGAGAGAGACTTTACCACAGTACTACGTCATACTGAGAGAGACTTTACCACAGTACTACGTCATACTTAGAGAGACTTTACCACAGTACTACGTCATACTGAGAGAGACTTTATCACAGTACTACGTCATACTGAGAGAGACTTTACCACAGTACTACGTCATACTGAGAGAGACTTTACCACAGTATTACATCATACTGAGAGAGACTTTACCACAGTACTACATCATACTGAGAGAGACTTTACCACAGTACTACGTCATACTGAGAGAGACATTATCACAGTACTACGTCATACTGAACGAATGTCTGCCTGCTTGAATGCCAATACACATGAAAACATGAAATGACCCATGGAATAGATAAGACTTCACTCAGAGATCCACAAAAATAATATAACATTCAAAATGGGTGAAAATTTCCTTTTACCATCAATCAACTACCTCCAGATAGCAGTGCATCAGATCTCCCTCTCTGCTCTACTAAACCCTGCTTCCTGTCCCACATAGACTCCTCCTGCAGGGTTCATCTCAGGTCTCTGATGGTTTAGATGTTCTCATAAGGAGGCAGCATCCCTCTATTAGATCACTGAGATGAGTTGATGAGAAGCCACCTCTAATTCATGAGGAGGGGTTTGTCTGTCTCATTCTGTCTCCTTAACAGTGCGTCAACATGATCACAATTCTTATCTCCATCACCATGGGTTACACAGCCTGGGCTGCAGGTATTCACATCACTGATTTCATCAACTAATAATTTCCTCATTTGATTGGTTTTTATGTTTCAGGTGAATATGTTTCTTTATTTGTTGTTTCACCTCTCTTTCTCTCTCTCTCTCTCTCCAGGTTCTTCTCTCAGTAGCCAGATTCACCAGAGACCTGCAGACCTGTACAAGAACCAGGGAGAGTTGGCTAAGATGGAGTGTTCACATAGTATATCAGGCTATAATGTCATCCTCTGGTACAAGCAATCCAACTACAGAGAATTGGTGTTTTTAGGATACATGGTAGGGACATCTGGAATTCCTGAGCCTGGATTTAATATAGAAGGAGATGCTAATGCAGGTGGTACCAGCACCTTAACCATCAATCAACTAACTCCAAATAGCAGTGCTGTGTATTACTGTGCTGCTAGTTTACACAGTGCATCAGATCTCCCTCTCTGCTCTACAAAAACCTCCTCCCTGGTGTACTGTAGACTATTCACACCTGTATTAACATCACACTGTATCTGACTCTGATTCAATGACAAAACACTCACCAGCTGGTCTAACAGAAAGGGGAGGTTCCCTCTGATATACAGGAGACCATAATACAGTATGGTATGATATCATGTCTTTCCTGTAGGGGGAGTTACAGATCAACAAATCCATGTGGACTCACCAGACACAGTACCACAGTAAACTATGGTGTGTAGTAAGGAGTCTGAGAGTTGAAGAATGACTACAGTAGTTACAACAAACACACACTCTCCCCAGCTACAACACGGTACTGTGGTATCAGCAGGTGGAACACACTCTCCCCAGCTACAACACCATACTGTGGTATCAGCAGGTGGAACACACTCTCCCCAGCTACAACACCATACTGTGGTATCAGCAGGTGGAACACACTCTCCCCAGCTACAACACCATACTGTGGTATCAGCAGGTGGAACACACTCTCCCCAGCTACAACACCATACTGTGGTATCAGTAGGTGGAACACACTCTCCCCAGCTACAACACCATACTGTGGTATCAGCAGGTGGAACACACTCTCCCCAGCTACAACACCATACTGTGGTATCAGCAGGTGGAACACACTCTCCCCAGCTACAACACCATACTGTGGTATCAGCAGGTGGAACACACTCTCCCCAGCTACAACACCATACTGTGGTATCAGCAGGGGGAACACACTCTCCCCAGCTACAACACCATACTGTGGTATCAGCACGTGGGACACGCTCTCCCCAGCTACAACACCATACTGTGGTATCAGCAGGTGGAACACGCTCTCCCCAGCTACAACACCATACTGTGGTATCAGCAGGTGGAACACGCTCTCCCCAGCTACAACACCATACTGTGGTATCAGCAGGTGGAACACGCTCTCCCCAGCTACAACACCATACTGTGGTATCAGCAGGTGGAACACGCTCTCCCCAGCTACAACACCATACTGTGGTATCAGCAGGTGGAACACACTCTCCCCAGCTACAACACCATACTGTGGTATCAGCAGGTGGAACACACTCTCCCCAGCTACAACACCATACTGTGGTATCAGCAGGTGGAACACACTCTCCCCAGCTACAACACCATACTGTGGTATCAGCAGGTGGAACACACTCTCCCCAACTACAACACCATACTGTGGTATCAGCAGGTGGAACACACTCTCCCCAGCTACAACACCATACTGTGGTATCAGCAGGTGGAACACACTCTCTCCAGCTACAACACCATACTGTGGTATCAGCAGATGGAACACACTCTCCCCAGCTACAACACCATACTGTGGTATCAGCAGGTGGAACACACTCTCCCCAGCTACAACACCATACTGTGGTATCAGCAGGTGGAACACACTCTCCCCAGCTACAACACCATACTGTGGTATCAGCAGGTGGAACACACTCTCCCCAGCTACAACACCATACTGTGGTATCAGCAGGTGGAACACACTCTCCCCAGCTACAACACCATACTGTGGTATCAGCAGGTGGAACACACTCTCCCCTGATACAAACCCATACTGTGGTATCAGCAGGTGGAACACACTCTCCCCAGCTACAACACCATACTGTGGTATCAGCAGGTGGAACACACTCTCCCCAGCTACAACACCATACTGTGGTATCAGCAGGTGGAACACACTCTCCCCAGCTACAACACCATACTGTGGTATCAGCAGGTGGAACACACTCTCCCCAGCTACAACACCATACTGTGGTATCAGCAGGTGGAACACACTCTCCCCAGCTACAACACCATACTGTGGTATCAGCAGGTGGAACACACTCTCCCCAGCTACAACACCATACTGTGGTATCAGCAGGTGGAACACACTCTCCCCAGCTACAACACCATACTGTGGTATCAGCAGGTGGAACACACTCTCCCCAGCTACAACACCATACTGTGGTATCAGCAGGTGGAACACACTCTCCCCAGCTACAACACCATACTGTGGTATCAGTAGGTGGAACACACTCTCCCCAGCTACAACACCATACTGTGGTATCAGCAGGTGGAACACACTCTCCCCAGCTACAACACCGTACTGTGGTATCAGCAGGTGGAACACACTCTCCCCAGCTACAACACCTTACTGTGGTATCAGCAGGTGGAACACACTCTCCCCAGCTACAACACCATACTGTGGTATCAGCAGGTGGAACACACTCTCCCCAGCTACAACACCATAATGTGGTATCAGCAGGTGGAACACACTCTCCCCAGCTACAACACCATACTGTGGTATCAGCAGGAGGAACACGCTCTCCCCAGCTACAACACCATACTGTGGTATCAGCAGGGGGAACACACTCTCCCCAGCTACAACACCATACTGTGGTATCAGCAGGTGGAACATGCTCTCCCCAGCTACAACACCATACTGTGGTATCAGCAGGTGGAACACACTCTCCCCAGCTACAACACCATACTGTGGTATCAGCAGGTGGAACACACTCTCCCCAGCTACAACACCATACTGTGGTATCAGCAGGTGGAACACACTCTCCCCAGCTACAACACCATACTGTGGTATCAGCAGGTGGAACACACTCTCCCCAGCTACTACACCATACTGTGGTATCAGCAGGTGTAACACACTCTCCCCAGCTACAACACCATACTGTGATATCAGCAGGTGGAACACACTCTCCCCAGCTACAACACCATACTGTGGTATTAGCAGGTGGAACACACTCTCCCCAGCTACAACACCATACTGTGGTATCAGCAGGTGGAACACACTCTCCCCAGCTACAACACCATACTGTGGTATCAGTAGGTGGAACACACTCTCCCCAGCTACAACACCATACTGTGGTATCAGCAGGTGGAACACACTGTCCCCAGCTACAACACCATACTGTGGTATCAGCAGGTTGAACACTTACTTCAGTCTCAGACATTGTACCACCTAATTAATGGAAACCAATTATTGTTTTAGGTGACATTTCCTTCATGCTTAAATTCACTGATGTTACCCGAACTACTACAAACTACCCCAACTATAAAATGGAGAATGTTTTGAAATTTTGCAAGATTATGTTAAAATACGTTTATTGCTTCAAATGGTCGTTTTATTCAACAGAATAGAGCGTTCTTAACTACTGTGTTCTACTGAGGCATCTGGGAGATTACACTGACAGGAGATTTACCATGTCTTTTGGGTGATAAAACCTAAAGAGCATTCCAGAGAACATGAGTTAATGTTTCTGTTCTATACAGTACCAGAGAGAGATGGTTTCAGTTTGCAGTCGAAGGGCCAGACACTGGTATCTATACAATTAAATCTTTTGACTTAGCAGATACTGTCTGCTATGTATTATAGGTATCTTTCATACAAATCTTAACCTTGTGACCCATTCTATATATCTGTTGTTTGTCATGTAGGTTGAAAGTGGTGTGTCTTGGTTATAAAAGACCTTTGTACTTTTGTTTCGGGTCTCTCAACGGAGCATCAGAAACGGTGATTAGTCTACCGGCCATCGCTATTGCAAAGTTCTCACTATTAAAGATTTAGTTTAAGTATAACTCTGACTTGTGTGATAAGTTTGTCTCTCCTGATTTGATAGTAAAGAAATTAACCACCGCATTTGGCGACGGGGATGGGATAATGATCTCCACTTGGTGACCTCTCCTGACGACCTGGGTAAATCATGCACGAGGGATCCCTCAAACTTGGGATCTCAGAGAGACCACTGTTGTGTCTTTGGCATCATTAAAGTGAAGACTTTTGATAGTAAAGAAATGAAACACCACAAGTAATAATAATTAGAAATGGTTAAAAATATCTCACATTCAACTATTCATACCTCTGCTCCAAATATCCCACATGCAGCCCTTACAGCCTCTCTAGCCCAGCGGGCACCACTCACTTTCACCCGTTCACCAGTAGTTATTACATTGACTAAAATACCATGCTATTGTTTGAGGAGAGTCCACAACAACAAAACACTTTTATCAGGGCAACTGGTTTGATACATTCACCTCTGAAGGTAAATAATGAACTTACATTCAGTAATCTGGCTCTGATGTGTCATCCTGAGGGTCCCAGAGATAAAATGTAGCATAGTTTTGTTTGATAAAATCTAGTTTTATGTTCTACAGTTTGACCCCACTGCTGTCTCTGGCTCCATACCCACCCCTCCATCTAGATGTGTGAATGTTAGTAAATGAGCTAATGATCCAGCATGTATGACATTTCTGGGAGTGTGTAAACTTTAATTTGATATTACCATATAATTTGTCTGTGTTCTCTATAGTTATGTACTTGAAAATATATCAATGGACCAAAAATGGCACTTATGGTAAAACTCCTGTCAGGATTAATTCTAAATATTGTGCAGTAATGTAATTCTTCACTGGATCAGTCTGAAACTTTGCACACACACTACTGCCATCTGGTGGCTAAAATGTAAATTACACCTAGACTCCTATCTGGAAGTTTGGCCTTTCTCTTGCATTTCAAAAACTATGAATTTTTTGGGTCGGGAAAACATACGTTTTGTTTTAATCAGATATTTTACCAGATTAAATGTGTTATATTCTCCTACATTAATTTCACAGATCCACAAACTTCAACGTGTTTCCTTTCATATGGTATGAAGAATATGCATATCCTTGCTTCAGGTCCTGAGCTACAGGCAGTTAGATTCAGGTATGTCATTTTAGGTGAAATTGAAAAAAAGGGTCCGATCCTTAATTTATTGCACAGAACAAAACGTATAATATCTCCAAAGCCTGTGTTAACTTCAGACCTTATATCCCAAAACCCCATTCTTTCCCCCTTCATTTCTCCCATAGCAATGGTCAACGAACCAGAGGTAGAAAATGCTGACTCATTTCTGTGTTTTAGGACTACAAGCTGGCGAGCTCTATAGGATAGAATATAATATGTAAAGAGCTGATGGTCTCATCATGGACTGTAGGGGGACCTCTAACTTTAATAATGTGAATGTCTCTACAGTCTGGACCACTAATTAGCATGATGTATTCAGATCATCAGTCCCTCCCACTTCACTGACATGTTGAATATGGTGGAACCTGTCGTGGTCTACTGATTGGCATCTATTCATCTATGTGACACTCCTCTTGTTTTATAGACATTGATACCAGACTCTTTCCAGCACTCTCACATATAACGTGATCAAACATGTTCACATTTCTCTCCACTGTTACTGTCTCACTGCTCTGTGCTGCAGGTACAGTTTCATAATGTTTCATTTATTTAACCAGGAAAGTTCAGAACAACATTCTTATTTACAATGACGGACTTCTCTAGTTATAGATATTGATGTTTCCAAGCATATGTTCCCTTCACCTGAGTCTTGATGTATTCAGGTCTAACTGTACCTAACTCTATTGATCTCATTCTCACTGTATCCTTACAGGTCTTGTTGAGGGGAGTGAAGTCACTCAGACACCCACCATACTCTGGGAACTGATAGACAGGGATGCTCAGATGAACTGCAGTCACACTAAGGATGTAAGCTACTACCAGATGTACTGGTACAGACAGCTTCCAGGAGAGGGAATGAAGCAGGTAGTTTACACAAGTACTTATAACAAACCAGACTATGGAGCCTTCAGTAAAGACAAATATCCAACTGTTAAGACTACAGCTAAGACTGGATCTTTCAGAGTGAAGAAGTTGGAGGCAGGAGACAGCGGCATGTACTTCTGTGCTGTGAGTGAACACAGTGATACAGACAACAAGTACAGCTGCACAAAAACCCCAGTATTTCAATAGGATGTAATATAAAATGTAAAGAGATGGTCTCATGACATACTGTAGGGGGACCTCTAACTCTAGTTCTACTAATGTCTGATGGTCTCATCACATACTGTAGGGGGACCTCTAACTCTAGTTCAACTAATGTCTGATGGTCTCATCACATACTGTAGGGGGACCTCTAACTCTAGTTCTACTAATGTCTGATGGTCTCATCACATACTGTAGGGGGACCTCTAACTCTAGTTCTTCTAATGTCTGATGGTCTCATCACATACTGTAGTGGGACCTCTAACTCTAGTTCTACTAATGTCTGATGGTCTCATCACATACTGTAGGGGGACCTCTAACTCTAGTTCTACTAATGTCTGATGGTCTCATCACATACTGTAGGGGGACCTCTAACTCTAGTTCTACTAATGTCTGATGGTCTCATCACATACTGTAGGGGGACCTCTAACTCTAGTTCATCTAATGTCTGATGGTCTCATCACATACTGTAGGGGGACCTCTAACTCTAGTTCTACTAATGTCTGATGGTCTCATCACATACTGTAGGGGGACCTCTAACTCTAGTTCTACTAATGTCTGATGGTCTCATCACATACTGTAGGGGGACCTCTAACTCTAGTTCTACTAATGTCTGATGGTCTCATCACATACTGTAGGGGGACCTCTAACTCTAGTTCTACTAATGTCTGATGGTCTCATCACATACTGTAGGGGGACCTCTAACTCTAGTTCTACTAATGTCTGATGGTCTCATCACATACTGTAGGGGGACCTCTAACTCTAGTTCTTCTAATGTCTGATGGTCTCATCACATACTGTAGGGGGACCTCTAACTCTAGTTCTACTAATGTCTGATGGTCTCATCACATACTGTAGGGGGACCTCTAACTCTAGTTCTACTAATGTCTGATGGTCTCATCACATACTGTAGGGGGACCTCTAACTCTAGTTCTACTAATGTCTGATGGTCTCATCACATACTGTAGGGGGACCTCTAACTCTAGTTCTACTAATGTCTGATGGTCTCATCACATACTGTAGGTGGACCTCTAACTCTAGTTCTACTAATGTCTGATGGTCTCATCACATACTGTAGGGGGACCTCTAACTCTAGTTCTACTAATGTCTGATGGTCTCATCACATACTGTAGGGGGACCTCTAACTCTAGTTCTACTAATGTCTGATGGTCTCATCACATACTGTAGGGGGACCTCTAACTCTAGTTCTACTAATGTCTGATGGTCTCATCACATACTGTAGGGGGACCTCTAACTCTAGTTCTACTAATGTCTGATGGTCTCATCACATACTGTAGGGGGACCTCTAACTCTAGTTCTACTAATGTCTGATGGTCTCATCACATACTGTAGGGGGACCTCTAACTCTAGTTCTACTAATGTCTGATGGTCTCATCACATACTGTAGGGGGACCTCTAACTCTAGTTCTACTAATGTCTGATGGTCTCATCACATACTGTAGGGGGACCTCTAACTCTAGTTCTACTAATGTCTGATGGTCTCATCACATACTGTAGGGGGACCTCTAACTCTAGTTCTACTAATGTCTGATGGTCTCATCACATACTGTAGGGGGACCTCTAACTCTAGTTCTACTAATGTCTGATGGTCTCATCACATACTGTAGGGGGACCTCTAACTCTAGTTCTACTAATGTCTGATGGTCTCATCACATACTGTAGGGGGACCTCTAACTCTAGTTCTACTAATGTCTGATGGTCTCATCACATACTGTAGGGGGACCTCTAACTCTAGTTCTACTAATGTCTGATGGTCTCATCACATACTGTAGGGGGACCTCTAACTCTAGTTCTACTAATGTCTGATGGTCTCATCACATACTGTAGGGGGACCTCTAACTCTAGTTCTACTAATGTCTGATGGTCTCATCACATACTGTAGGGGGACCTCTAACTCTAGTTCTACTAATGTCTGATGGTCTCATCACATACTGTAGGGGGACCTCTAACTCTAGTTCTTCTAATGTCTGATGGTCTCATCACATACTGTAGGGGGACCTCTAACTCTAGTTCTACTAATGTCTGATGGTTTCATCACATACTGTAGGGGGACCTCTAACTCTAGTTCTACTAATGTCTGATGGTCTCATCACATACTGTAGGGGGACCTCTAACTCTAGTTCTACTAATGTCTGATGGTCTCATCACATACTGTAGGGGGACCTCTAACTCTAGTTCTTCTAATGTCTGATGGTTTCATTGTCATGATCTTGTCATCAGTCATGTTCACAGTGAGGTCCTATGAGCTTTACAGTACAGGCTTCCTGACACTCCCTCTAACACTGTCACTATCCACCACCCTGAAGGAAACATGATACTACTACAGCCAATCTCCTTTCACCTCAGAGCTTCATCCAGGAGACACTCATATCACATCCTCATCATCATCGTCTTCCTCAGCATCTTCATCATCTTCATCATCATCATCATAATCTTTTTCTTCATCATGATGTTCAGAGTTCTGATTCACCTGACAGCTCTACCACTATGGGTGACAGGTATTAAATCACTTACGATGAGAAGCCTAACGATACTACGAATGTCATCAAACTGAATAAAATATCCTTTCTCTCGCTCCTTCTCTCTCACCTTCTCTTTCTTTATTATCTCCTCTCTCTCCCTCTCTCGCTCCTTCTCTCTCTCTCTCTCTCTCTCTCTCTCTCTCTCTCTCTCTCTCTCTCTCTCCTCTATTTTCTCTCCCTCTCTCTCTCTCTCTGTCCACAGGACAGTCATTTAGTAGCATGGTTCATCAGAGGCCTGTGGCACTAACAGAAGGACCTGGAGAAAACGTTCAACTCACCTGCAGCCATACTATCCCTAACTACTACGTGATACTATGGTACAAACAGTCAGCAGGAGACACTGCTATGAAACTCATTGGTTATGCATATACCAAGTCAATAACCATGGAGAAATCATTTGAAAAGCACTTCAATGTGAGTGGAGATGGTGGGAAAGAGGCGTATCTTCATCTAGTGAGTCTGAGAGGACCTGAACACAGTGCAGTTTATTACTGTGCAGCCAGCCAACACAGTGATGTAGACTTCCTCCTGTCCTCTACAAAAACCCTGTCTGATGGTAATATTACACCACGGCTCAGAACACCTGCATCTGAGCTTTGACTTTGACTCAGTGCCAATGAATAAACACAGATGGATGATGGCATAAGCAAGGTGATATCTGTCCTAGTACAGTATACCAGTATTTACAGTTTAGTGTCATCACTCATTAACAGACATTATGCAATGTTACAATGTTAAATTCCATTACTCGCCCCTGAATAGATGTGATTCACATGACTACTCTCTCTCTCTCCCCTCTTTCTCTCTCCCCTCTCTCCCTCTCTCTCTCTCCCTTACTGAATCTACAACACAGATAAAATCTAAAGACTAAAAGAGACTTTCAATGATGTAGATACCAGTATGTTCCACAATACACCTTTAAGTTGAACAGGAGACCTGTAGGTGAACAAGGGATCTGCTTGTATATCAACACAAGTTCTGATGTCAAAGTGATGTAATTTCCTTCCCCTCCGGCAGCTCAGTTCAGCTCCCCTTCTCTATTGCCTTATTCTCCCCTCCCCCCTATGGGCTCTGGTCTAAAGTAGTGCACTAGAAAGGGAATAGGGTGTCATTTGGGATGCTGACATACATTTGACACTCCCACTAGATGACATCACATCTCTGACTATCTGAAAACCCTTTCTCCTTGTCCATGTGACTCTTCTCTCCAGAACCATCAACATGATCAAGCTTCTCATACATGTAGCAACTCTACCACTATGGGTGACAGGTACTAAATCCCTCATGAAAGATAGATTTACTACTGAAATATATTGCTGTCAATATGCTGAGTAATACTGTATATTTCATATGGTCTGTTTTCATCCACAGGGCTGTCACCAACAGACAAAGTTCACCAGACTCCTACTGCAATACTAAAAGGACCTGAAGATAAAGTTAATCTCACCTGCAGCCACACTGTTTCAAGATACGACATGATACTGTGGTACCAACAGTCAGCCCAAAACACTGCTCTGAAACTCATTGGGTATGTGAGTTACACCAGTCCAACGGTGGAAGATTCCTTTAAAGGGCGTTTTAGTGTCAGTGGAGATGCTGCAGCTAATAAAATGGCGTATCTACATATTCCCAAAGTGACAGAAGCTGAAGACAGTGCAGTGTATTTCTGTGCTGCTAGTAAAGCACAGTGTTTCACTATACCCTCTCTCCTCTACAAAAACCCTCTCTGATCCTCTCATATAATACTGACTACAGCTCTATACACCTGCACCTGTCTTCAACCACTTCAACACCACTTTGCTATGAACCATTAGATATCAACAGATGGTAATGATACTGTTAGAAGTGGCTGGTTTAGATGGTATAGGTGCACTTCCTCAGTTGTCCACCAAGTGGGAGTGTTTCTCAACACACATTTAGAAGATGCTGTATAGTGGCATTCAATGGGCCCTGGTCAAAGTTAGTGCACTATAAAGGGAATTGTGTTTCACTTGGGACAGTATAGGTGCCTGGACCAGTGCCGGTGGTATGGGAGGATCCTAGGGGGCCTGAGACAGGGCAGGTGGTTTAGGAGGGCCTTAGGGGGTCTGAGACAGGGCCGGTGGTATTGGAGGGCTCTAGGTGGCCTGGGTTAGGGAATGTGGTATGGGAGGGACCTATGGAGCCTGGGCCAGGGAATGTGGTATTGGAGGGCCCTAGGGGGCCTGGGACAGGGAATGTGGTTTTGGAGGGCCCTAGGGGGCCTTGGGCAAGTGAATGTGGTATGGGAGGGCCCTAGGGGGCCATGTCTCCGTATGTGTAGAACATGTATCTGATGCTGTCTGGACAAAAAGAGTATGGCGTGTCATACTTTATCTGTCCAGACATCATCAGATACAAGGGCTACAGACTGTATTGGGTGACTGAACATGGGTCAATGAGTGTGTGTGTGTACAGTGAGGGAAAAAAGTATTAGATCCCCTGCTGATTTTGTACGTTTGCCCACTGACAAAGAAATTATCAGTCTATAATTTTAATGGTAGGTTTATTTGAACAGTGAGAGACAGAATAACAACAAAAATATCCAGAAAAATGCATGTCAAAAATGTTATAAATTGATTTGCATTTTAATGAGGGAAATAAGTATTTGACCCCTTCTCAATCAAAAAGATTTCTGGCTCCCAGGTGTCTTTCATACAGGTAACGAACGGAGATTAGGAGCACACTCTTAAAGGGAGTGCTCCTATTCTCAGTTTCTTACCTGTATAAAAGATACCTGTCCACAGAAGCAATCAATCAATCAGATTCCAAACTCTCCACCATGGCCAAGACCAAAGAGCTCTCCAAGGATGTCAGGGACAAGATTGTAGACCTACACAAGGCTGGAATGGGCTACAAGACCATCGCCAAGCTGCTTGGTGAGAAGGTGACAACAGTTTCTGTGATTATTCGCAAATGGAAGAAACACAAAAGAACTGTCAATCTCCCTCAGCCTGAGGCTCCATGCAAGATCTCACCTCGTGGAGTTGCAATGATCATGAGAACGGTGAGGAATCAGCCCAGAACTACACAGGAGGATCTTGTCAATGATCTCAAGGCAGCTGGGACCATAGTCATCAAGAAAACAATTGGTAACACACTATGCCGTGAAGGACTGAAATCCTGCAGCGCCCGCAAGGTCCCCCTGCTCAAGAAAGCACATATACATGCCCGTCTGAAGTTTGCCAATGAACATCTGAATGATTCAGAGGACAACTGGGTGAACGTGTTGTGGTCAGATGAGACCAAAATGGAGTTCTTTGGCATCAACCCAACTTGCCGTGTTTGGAGGAGGAGGAATGCTGCCTATGACACCAAGAAACCATCCCCACCGTCAAACATGGAGGTGGAAACATTATGCTTTGGGGGTGTTTTTCTGCTAAAGGGACAGGACAACTTCACCGCATCAAAGGGACGATGGACGGGGCCATGTACCGTCAAATCTTGGGTGAAAACCTCCTTCCCTCAGCCAGGGTATTGAAAATGGGTCGTGGATGGGTATTCCAGCATGACAATGACCCAAAACACACGGCCAAGGCAACAAAGGAGTGGCTCAAGAAGAAGTACATTAAGGTCCTGGAGTGGCCTAACCAGTCTCCAGACCTTAATCCCATAGAAAATCTGTGGAGGGAGCTGAAGGTTCGAGTTGCCAAACGTCAGCCTCGAAACCTTAATGACTTGAAGAAGATCTGCAAAGAGGAGTGGGACAAAATCCCTCCTGAGATGTGTGCAAACCTGGTGGCCAACTACAAGAAACGTCTGACCTCTGTGATTGCCAACAAGGGTTTTGCCACCAAGTACTAAGTCATGTTTTGCAGAGGGGTCAAATACTTATTTCCCTCATTAAAATGCAAATCAATTCATAACATTTTTGACATGCGTTTTTCTGGATTTTTTTGTTGATATTCTGTCTCTCACTGTTCAAATAAACCTACCATTAAAATTATAGACTGATCATTTCTTTGTCAGTGGGCAAACGTACAAAATCAGCAGGGGATCAAATACTTTTTTCCCTCACTGTATATACAGTCATGACCAAAAGTTTTGAGAATGACACAAATATTAATTTCCACAAAGTTTGCTGCTTCAGTGTCTTTAGATATTTTTGTCAGATGTTACTATGGAATACTGAAGTATAATTACAAGCATTTCATAAGTGTCAAAGGCTTTTATTGACAATTACATGACGTTGATGCAAAGAGTCAATATTTGCAATGTTGACCTTTCTTATTCAAGACCTCTGCAATCCCCCCTTGGCATGCTGTCAATTAACTTCTGGGCCACATCCTGACTGATGGCAGCCCATTCTTGCATAATCAATGCTTGGAGTTTGTCAGAATTTGTGGATTTTTATATGTCCACCCGCCTCTTGAGGATTGACCACAAGTTCTCAATGGGATTAAGGTCTGGGGAGTTTCCTGGCCATGGACCCAAAATATTGATGTTTTGTTCCCGATTCACTTAGTTATCACTTTTGCCTTATGGCAAGGTGCTCCATCATGCTGGAAAAGGCAATGCTCGTCACCAAACTGTTCCTGGATGGTTGGGAGAAGTTGCTCTTGAAGGATGTGTTGGTACCATTCTTTATTCATGGCTGTGTTCTTAGGCACAATTGTGAGTGAACCCACTCCCTTGGCTGAGAAGCAACCCCACACATGAATGGTCTCAGGATGCTTTACTGTTGGCATGACACAGGACTGATGGTAGCGCTCACCTTGTCTTCTCCAGACAAGCTTTTTTCCAGATTGCCCAAACAATCGGAAAGGGGATTCATCAGAGAAAATGACTTTACCCCAGTCCTCAGCAGTCCAATCCCTGTACCATTTGCAGAATATCAGTCTGTCCCTGATGTTTTTCCTGGAGAGAAGTGGCTTCTTTGCTGCCCTTCTTGACACCAGGCCATCCTCCACAAGTCTTTGCCTCACTGTGCGTGCAGATGCACTCACACCTGCCTGCTGCCATTCCTGAGCAAGCTCTGTACTGGTGGTGCCTCGATCCCGCAGCTGAATCAACTTTAGGAGACGGTCCTGGCGCTTGCTGGACTTTCTTGGGCGCCCTGAAGCCTTCTTCACAACAATTGAACTGCTCTCCTTGAAGTTCTTGATGATCCGATAAATGGTTGATTTAGGTGCCATCTTACTGTCAGCAATGTCCTTGCCTGTGAAGCCCTTTTTGTGAAAAGCAATGATGACGGCACGTGTTACCTTGCAGATAACCATGGTTGACAGAGGAAGAACAATGTTTCCAAGCACCACCCTCCTTTTGAAGCTTCCAGTTTGTTATTCGAACTCAATCAGCATGACAGAGTGATCTCCAGCATTGTCCTCGTCAACATTCACACCTGTGTTAACGAGAGAATCACTGACATGATGGCAGCTTGTCCTTTTGTGGCAGGGCTGAAATGCAGTGGAAATGTGTTTTTGGGATTCAGTTCATTTGCATGGCAAAGAGGAACTTTGCAATTAATTGCAATTCATCTGATCACTCTTCTTAACATTCTGGAGTATATGCAAATTGCCATCATACAAACTGAGGCAGCAGACTTTGTGAAAATTAATATTTGTGTCAGTCTCAAAACTTTTTGCCACTACTGTAAATATGTGTGTATGTGAAGTGTCAGTATCAGTGTGTGTGGCTGAGTGGTGGAGACCTGAGGATGGCTGAGTGGTAGAGACCTGAGGATGGCTGAGTGGTAGAGACCTGAGGATGGCTGAGTTGTAGAGACCTGAGGATGGCTGAGTTGTGGAGACCTGAGGATGGCTGAGTGGTAGAGACCTGAGGATGGCTGAGTGGTGGAGACCTGAGGATGGCTGAGTGGTAGAGACCTGAGGATGGCTGAGTGGTAGAAACCTGAGTATGGCTGACTGGTAGAGACATGAGGATGGCTGAGTGGTGGAGACATGAGGATGGCTGAGTTGTAGAGACCTGAGGATGGCTGAGTTGTGGAGACCTGAGGATGGCTGAGTGGTAGAGACCTGAGGATGGCTGAGTGGTAGAGACCTGAGGATGGCTGAGTGGTAGAGACATGAGGATGGCTGATAGGTAGGGACCTAAGGACAGCTGAGTGGTAGAGACCTGAGGATGGCTGAGTGGTAGAGACCTGAGGATGGCTGAGTGGTAGAGACCTGAGGATGTCTGAGTGGTGGAGACCTGAGGATGGCTGAGTGGTGGAGACGTGAGGATGGCTGAGTGGTGGAGACCTGAGGATGGCTGAGTGGTGGAGACCTGAGGATGGCTGAGTGGTAGAGACATGAGGATGGCTGAGTGGTAGAGACCTGAGGATGTCTGAGTGGTGGAGACCTGAGGATGGCTGAGTGGTAGAGACATGAGGATGGCTGAGTGGTAAAGACCTGAGGATGCCTGGGAGGTGGGACAAAGGAGGTATCAGAGGTATGTTGAGTGGGACTAGGGGCTCCGCAGTAAACTAAAACAATGATAACTATCCAAAACGACAATATACAAGCCATATTGACATTTGAGAGAGACATAATGCGAGGCATAAAGCAATCACAGGTGTTGATTGGGAGAGCTAGCTAAGACAACAACGGGTAAGACAACAACAACTAATCAGCTAAGACAACAACAACAGGTAAAATGGTGATGAATGGGCAGAGAGGGTCAGTTAACTACACACAGGGCCTGAGTTCGAGGCTGGGGCCGACAGATAAACAAAAAATAAACAAAATGGAGTACCGGTTTTTAATGAACAGTCCATCAGGTATCAGCTATGTAGCCAGGTGATCATAGGGTCCAGTGAACAGCAATAGATAAAACAGGGAAGCCGTTAGGTAGTCGTTACTATGTAGCAAGCGGGGGGCACGGCGTTTAAAGTTAGCAGGCCGGGGATAGTAGAAGCGCCTGCTCCGACATCCGGTAAAGGCCGGTTGGGAACACAGCGGATGGAGATACGTCGGCAGACCAGTCGTGGTGGAACGGCGGGGCTTCGTGTCGACAAAGGGTCCAGGCCAGTTGGCGAAAGAAGTATTGTGGTTGCAGTAATTTAGTTTGCTAGCCGGGAGATGCGCCTGGCTCACGGCTAACTGGTGCTAGCTTCAGGACAGGGGCGTCAGCCATATAGCCTCTCAGTAGCAGCTAGTTAGCAGCGATGATCCGATTCAAAGCTCCAGAGCTTACGGCAGGATGTAGTGATGTAGTGGCTTCTAGTCGTGTTAGTGGAATCCGGTGGACTAGTGTAGTTCATGCCGTGTTGGGGAAGAGTCCGGAAGGCATCAGCTGTGTAGACGAGTGATCACTGAGCGGGCCGGGAGGTGGGCCACTCTTTATCACTTTATCACAGTACTACGTCATACTGAGAGAGACTTTACCACAGTACTATGTCATACTGAGAGAGACTTTACCACAGTACTACGTCATACTGAGAGATACTTTACCACAGTACTACGTCATACTGAGAGAGACTTTACCACAGTACTACGTCATACTGAGAGAGACTTTACCACAGTACTACGCCATACTGAGAGATACTTTACCACAGTACTACGTCATACTGAGAAAGACTATACCACTGTACTACGCCATACTGAGAGAGACTTTACCACAGTACTACATCATACTGAGAGAGACTTTATCACAGTACTACGCCATAATAGACCAATGTCTGCCTGCTTGAATGCCAATAACTCAGATACACATTAAAACATGAAATGACCCATGGAATAGATAAGACCTCACTCAGAGATCCACAAAAATATTATAACATTCAAAATGGGTGAATATTTCCTTTAACCATCAATCAACTACCTCCAGATAGCAGTGCATCAGATCTCCCTCTCTGCTCTACTAAACCCTGCTTCCTGTCCCACATAGACTCCTCCTGCAGGGTTCATCTCAGGTCTCTGATGGTTTAGATGTTCTCATAAGGAGGCAGCATCCCTCTATTAGATCACTGAGATGAGTTGATGAGAAGCCACCTCTAATTCATGAGGAGGGGTTTGTCTATCATTCTGTCTCCTTAACAGTGAGTCAACATGATCACAATTCTTATCTCCATCACCATGGGTTACACAGCCTGGGCTGCAGGTATTCACATCACTGATTTCATCAACTACTAATATCCTAATTTGATTGTTTTTTATGTTTCAGGTAAAAATGTTTCTTTATATGTTGTTTCACCTCTCTCTCTCTCTTTCTCTTTGTCTCTCTCTCTCTCTCTGTCTGTGTGTCTGTCTCTCTTTCTCTCTCTCCAGGTTCTTCTCTCAGTAACCAGGTTCACCAGAGACCTGCATCCCTGTACAAGAACCAGGGAAAGTCGGCTAAGATGGAGTGTTCACATAGTATATCAGGCTATGATCGTATCCTCTGGTACAAGCAATCCAACTACAGAGAATTTGTGTATTTAGGATACATGATAGCGAAAACTGGATTTCCTGAGGCTGGATTTAATATAGAAGGAGATGCTAATGCAGGTGGTACCAGCACCTTAACCATCAATCAACTAACTCCAAATAGCAGTGCTGTGTATTACTGTGCTGCTAGTTTACACAGTGCATCAGATCTCCCTCTCTGCTCTACAAAAACCTCCTCCCTGGTGTACTGTAGACTAATCACACCTGTATTAACATCACACTGTATCTGACTCTGATTCAATGCCAAAACACTCACCAGCTGGTCTAACAGAAAGGGGGGGTTCCCTCTGATATACAGGAGACCATGATACAGTATGGTATGATATCATGTCTTTCATGTAGGGGGAGTTACAGCTCAACAAATCCATGTGGACTCACCAGACACAGTACCACAGTAAACTATAGTGTGTAGTG